>NC_072462.1:14666920-14966920 GCF_027596085.1 Anoplopoma fimbria | reverse complement strand
GGTTTATTGAATTATTAATATTTTCTTTATTTGTAATTGTTTTTTTAGAACTCTGTTAATTCAAAACTAATTAAATAATAATAATAACTCTGTCAGTGACAGAGGTCAAATTTATCTGAATGATATGAAAGAGAAAGTGGAAATGATCCATCCTGTGTTGAAACGGTGAGCTATAAAAGGAGTTAGCTTCAAGGTAATAGGAAGGTTAATTCAACCTGCCCCCTATGATGATCACTGATGCTTAACTTAATAGAGAGCAAATATGTGCTGCTTCATTTAACAGATGGCTCTGACTCAGAAAGGAGAGCTTTGGGTACTTGAGCAAGTGATTCAGCGCTCAGATTATAATTTCATTAAGGTGAAGCTGCTGGAAGAAAAAACTGAAACTGTCTGTCAATACGACACAAAGTTCTTTTGTTTGTTCTTGTTCATTTAAGAGACAAAAGTGACTTTCAGAGTTCAGATTTAATTACTGATGATGTTAAACGTTGACTATTATGTTTTTCCTACTGTATAAAAAGTACAAAAAAATTGAATAAATCATTTTGAATGCCTGTTGTGTATGCGAAGGAGTGCTAAATACATATGACTAGTTATTCGTATTGATAATATTGTGCATATAGGGGCTTTAGTCTTCCCTAAGGAAAACTCACTTTCTACACATGATGCTCATCTCTCTAAATCAAACCTTTCCTGCACCAAAAACTACACCCTACTTTCAGTTATTGTAATTTATAAAATTAGTGTAAACATATATATTTTTTACTTACTATTACTTCCTAATTTAGCATTTATCAGCTCCTAATTAATACTATAGCACTAAATAAACCTTCAATAAATGTTTTATATCACCCTATTATGCAGCTATATCCAGCTATTAGGGCATTTGATGTGTTTATTAATTGTTGTCAACAACTAATTACAAGACATGTTTTATATCATTAATTAAAACTGTGCTTTCTTATGTTGTCTCTTAGTTCCTGTTCATACAGGAGCGTCCACTTGTTGGTGCTCACAGACAAAATACATTAATAAAAATGATATCTGCTTAAAACTACATCATAATTTGCCATGTACAATTTACTATATGCTGCTTATAAATACTAAATGGAGGTGCAACAGCGTATATATTTGCATTTATAGCATTTATAAATGCAAAAACGTCATAATACTGCAAGTTATATACACTTCATAAAATCGTTTACATTATATGTAACTATGCCAGTTATGCAACTTGTACTCATATTTTATGTACATCGTTAATGAGGTGCTTCTTTACCTTTCCAGCAGGTTGTGTATGGCCTTGAACAGGAGAGTCCTGCATTCGTAGGACAGCCCGCACTCCCAGAGACCCTCTTCAGCCACTGAAATAAAAGGAGAAAACAATCATGAAATTATAAATATCACTGTTTCATTATCTCGACAATAAAGAGAAGTAATGATATTTTCTGTGACAGCGAAACATCTGCAACCACCAGCTTGAGGATAATAAACAGCACATGATTCAGCGTTTAACTGCATGTGTTTATAGCCCTCTGTCAAAACATGCTGCATGTGCTGATGAGAGAACCAGCACATCATATCAGAAATTACACTGGAGATTGTTTATTTGTGTGTCTGTGTGTATGTGTGTATGCATGCATGCAGAGGGTGCTTGGCTGTACAACTGTCAGGTTGGCTGCAGCGACAGCCCAGTCAAACCCCATGCAGTTGTCAACAGCAGTTAGCTGGAGAGTGAGCGTGGCTGTATCTGTGCAGGCTGACACAGATGCTTGCATGCTCAGGTTTGTACACGCATACATGAGTTTTAACTCTTAACCTTTTTTTCTTTTCTTTGTAATTTAAGCAGCCGGAGACAAAACGTGGTCCAGTCAGCTGCACTTTGCCCGAGCTACTAACATGTCAGCAGCTAGTTCACGTGTGTCAGATGTGTTGTGAACAATTGAGCGCCCTCTTGGTTTCTTTAACCCCCCCGACACCAACCCCCAATACCCTTTCTCCCCAAAAGAACACACCAGCATACATAGACACACATACACGCACACACACAGCGGCCGGTTAACAGTGTTTCTCTTTGTTCTTTGCCATATACCTGCAGGGCTCCTGTAAGAACTGGAGGATTGTGGGTGGGTGTTGTGTTTGCTTATAGGGTGGTGGCAAACAAACCAAGCATCACAGAAATACACAAGAAAAAAAGCAAAGAGACACAGAGGCAGATCGCCTGGGGGATGGGTGGCATAAACCCCGGTGGAGGTTTTCTCTTTCCTCCTCATTCTCTTCCCTCATTTTGTGTGTGTGTGTGTGTGTGTGTGTGTGTGTGTGTGTGTGTGTGTGTGTGTGTGTGTGTGTGTGTGTGTGTGTGTGTGTGTGTGTGTGTGTGTGTGTGTGTGTGTGTGTGTGTGTGTGTGTGTGTGTGTGTATATTCCTTTCTCTTTCTCTGCTGCTTTGTTGATATTTCACTCCTTCGTCTTCTTCTTCTTCTTCTTCTTCATACCAGAGTGAATGAAATTTCCTTACTCGCCAGAATTACCCTGTAACCATGGAAACGCTGGCGGTGAGAACATGGCGCCCTGGCATTCAATTTCAACACTGGTCCCTCCCGCCCCTCACCCTCCTCCTTCTCCTCCTTCCTCTGTTCTATTGGTTCCAACACCCCTCCACCAGCACCACTACCTCCTCCTCCTCCCCCCACTCCCCCACCCACCCCTCATCTACTCCTGCTTCAGGGCTCAGACAGGAAGCTCGCTCTAGCCAGCTCCTCTACAGAGGAGAAAGATAGAGCGAGCACCACGAGCAGAATGCCAAGTCTCCGGCAAAGCCAGCTCATTAGCTCTAACTGTCTCTGTATCTCTCCCTCTCTTCAAAATCCCACAACTTTTTTTTTCTTCTTCCCCCACTCTGCCAATCCTCCGCGACCCATCTTCATTTAATCTCGTCGTGACCGACTCACAGCAGGCGCTTGACCCCCTATGACTCCAAAACTGTCACTGACGCCTCAAACCTCGCATCCTCCCAACACTCCCACCAATAAGTCAACAAAACCGAACCAAACGCAGGGAATAGGACTTAAAGTAACTTTTCCACATTTGCACCCCTAATTCCTGCACGTGGTTTTTTGGCTCCTAACAGAGCAGGTACAATGTGTTTTACAAATCCCAGCGGCGTTACTGTAGCAGCGAATGCTTAGACGCATAAGAAAACATGCAATCCACATTAGACGCTCCTGTTTATATTGTAGCTGTCAAAGAGCCAGCTCACTGCACCATATCATCACACGGTGTGACAAATCACTGTGGCAAGCAAACAAGGTCAGGCATCCGCACAAGCATGCAAAAAGAAAAAAATCAAATATATAGAAAATGGAGTGTGAAATAAAACAATGATCTGAAACATTAAAGAGTGATATTCTGTAGGGATCCATAAGGAACATCCTGGACCTGTCGTTTCATCAGCAGTCAGTCAGTGACCATCATGTTTTGACTTTTTACTGCCTGTTAATCAGGAGGAGGAACACAGATGGCCCAAGGGAAAAGTGCGCTGTAGACACTAAGTGCAATAGGGCTTTAAAGCATCACGATCCATCATTCATCATCACAGTCTGAGCTACAGGGAACTGCATCATGCTTGAGAGATCTTAAAAGGGGACTGGATGTAATCAGCCTCAATTAGATTAAAGTGAAAGCTCATAATTTTTGTTTTTTACTGATTATCACTGATAAAAAAAAAGCTTCTTTTCTTAAAGAAGCAGATCAATTAAAAAGAAAATGGGTTTTTTCCTGATTTTAAAAGTAATGAAAGAAAGTGAAGAAATAAATTGAGGGGAAACATAAATGGACTGACTGATTATGATTATACATCAGACGCCTGTTAAGTAAGTAAAAATATATACTTAATGAAATACAATAATAACAGTTAAGCAACAGTGTGTGGCAAATATTTTTAAAATATTCACACAATTTATTTTATTGACTTTCCCAAAAATAGACAAATAAATATCAATTTAAAAATGTAAATTGTAAAGATTATTTAAAATTATGGCACCAAATTAAACTGCAAAATGTCAAACGTGCACCAACTTGACATCTATATAGTGCCCACTGAATGTGGGAACGCTAAAAATGTTTAACTCTGGGGCTGATGTGCAAAAAAAATCTGGAATTTGTTGTGGTTTATTCCAAACGGTCCAAAAACAGAGTATGTTCAGGTATGTTTGATCACAGTGTGTTTGTGCGTTTACAGCGTGTGGGAACATTTGCTCAGACCTCTGAACATGTCACTGTGAGAGCACCATCAGGCATCAAAATTGTCAGAAGCATTATGTGCATCTCGCTGCATGCAGCGTGTGAGATAACCGGTTCCCAAAGTGCCTTAGTGCACATGCAAGCTCTGGGCCTGACTTTGCATGTGCATGTTCGTGTGCTGTATAATATTTATGTGTTCGTGAGTTTACAGTTAGGAAACGTCCTCACAAAGGCATGTTCATTTCACGCAACCTCCCCCCCCATCCCCGTGCCTCAACGCTCTTAACTGCTGCACCGCCCCAAACACAAACAAGCAGTGATGGAACTGGGTCGCCACTACCACTCTATATTTCCACCTCTCTTTCCCTCTATCTAATCCTATCTTTTCATCTCTCTCTGTTTTGTCCATCTCTCGTTTTCTAGTGTGTCCGACCCCCCCCCCCTCTCTCTCTCACTTTGACAACTCCTCTCCCCTCTCTTTCGCTTCCCCGCGACTGTGTTGGTCTCACACCACTAGAGGGAGTGACCACTCACCACAACAACATTGTGCTAACAAACACAAAGATGGTATTGATCTGAGAGGAAGAGAAGGCAGGAGTAGAGGTGTAACAACGCTCCGTCTTGAACACGATGACCCCTCTTCACACATCCACCCCCCCCTCCCCTCTCTCTCTCCCTCATTCATTCATTTGTCTTGGATCAATAGCACCAGCAGTATTGGCGCCCAGTGATGTCTCTGCAGTGTGCAGCCTATGAGCTATCAGTGGGCAATGTGTGTGTATGCGTGTGTGTGTGTGTGTGATTTCACACAAAACCCCACTGCCACTTTGCTAATTAGCTACCCTGCTGCATGTCTGAGCAGAGGTTGGTCTCTTAGCTAGCTGTGTGTGTGTTTGTGTAGCACATGTAGTGTTGGTGCATAGCAACATGCCTGAGAGAGAGAGTGAGAGAGAGAGAGAGAGAGAGAGAGAGAGAGAGAGAGAGAGAGAGAGAGAGAGAGGACAATGATAATGATGAGTCTGTAGAAGTGGGCGATGGGGGCAACATTAATATTGTGATAATTATGAGAATATGAACTCTGTATCATATCTTCCTAAAAGTTGTATCAATATTAATTCACAACGCTATCAAACTGCAGATTTTTAGGACTTAATGTTACTGTTTAGTTCAGTTGTTACACCCTTCCATCCTACTTGGCAGTTCAGATTTTTTTTTTTTTGTATCTTTTGACAAAGTTGCATTCTCCACGTAAAGGGGAAATTCCCACCAAGGACAGGTAATTGTTTTGTAAGAGCAAAACAGACTTCTAACAGGTTAAATATCCCACGCAACACTATCATGGACATCAGAATAAGAAAAAGAGAAGTGTGCAGGGACTCCCAAGAAGCCAAGGATATCACTTATAGCGGTTCACTCCCTTTGTTCAGGCTGTTAATATGGCAATAGTATGCTGTATTACTCTGGCACTGAGCCAGGGTTAATGCAGCTAGGCCAGCCGAGCCACAAAGACCTCAATACCAAACAGAAAATGTACATATTTTCTAAATTCACTCATGTAGAGAAAGGGGAACAAAAACATGTTGACAGTGCGGCATGTTTTCCTCTGGAGGAAGTTTGGCTAGAAATCAGGATGTTAAGAGAACCTCTGTTATTCAGGGACTTTACTCCCAATTCCACTTGACAAATTTGGGTTCTTTGGCAGAAGTTGTGGGTTGAAATGTGGCAGGCCAACATTGTTGAATCATTGTAGTTCCTGTAGATCACATACTTTAAAGTTCATCAACTCTTGAATCAATTGGGTGAAAAGGGACACAAATTCTTTCACAATCACAGCTGCAGTACAGCGCCAAACAAGTAGAGCACCCTGACCTCAGTTCCATACAGCTGACCAGTTACATGGTTGTAAAATAAAGGGATTTTCCTCATGTTATACGCAACTTTCACAGTTGATTAAATACAAACTATAACAACGCTGTTTATTACCTTCTAGGGAGAAGCAAGTCCCCATTCTTCCATAATTACTACCATACCTGTATATGAATGCCTAAACATCTGTGTCATTAGTCATCGGAAATACATTATCTCCATCAAGACATTAGTCACAGTAATTCTTGAATAATTATAAGATCAAAGTAGCTTTTGCTTGTATCTATGCCATTTGTTCAACTTTGTTAACTTCTCTTTAAAATCAATTTAAAGCAGCATTAGTGTTGTATGTAACGGCAGAGATTTTTGAACTTGGAAGCAGTTATTGTTCTTTGTTTGAAACCACTCTTTTATGGTTATAGCTGTGTAAATCAGCTGCTCCGCAGGTAGGAAGGTAGAAAATTAACCTGCAGAGTGTTGTGTTTCTATGTTAAATGGTTGAGAACTACAGCCCTACAGGCGGTCTGTTATTGCTCCTGTTTTTTTTCTTCTGTTTTCATTCACATGAGCATCAAGTTGGCTGATGTGAAAGATTATGAAAGAACAAGTTACAAGAACAGGGGAGGTCATTTAAATATCAAGTAGAATCTGACAAGGGTAGCGTAAGGACATGGCGTCTGACTGTGCCTCCTCCATCAGTATGTAAATACTGTGTATTTGTACAGCCATGTACCATAAGCCTGTCTGTGTAAATTGTGCACTTTACTGAAGGCTCAACCATGTCCATGCAGAGTCTTTGCTGCCTCTCTGTATTCTTTACACATACAGAGGTTATAAATATGTTCTCAAGAAAGAAGCTATGCAATGTGCTTGTTGAAATATGCAACATCCTCTGAGATGGAAGGTAACAAAGAGACGTTTTCTTTCTTACGGTCTCAACTTATTTCAAACTGCTCTTCAGATCATGAAACAGCAAACACCCCAGTCCACGTGACAGTCACCTACACATCCTCTTGCTCTAGTGACACCATTTCCTAAACTTTTCAGTGACACCTGTCTCTGCTATGCCTCTTAATGCATCACCGTCACATAATCCAGATGGCAGTAAAAGAGGAAACTCTGCACACTTTTAATATAACTGATTTCAAGTCTTACAACCCGTTAAACACAAAGCAAAATGAGTCACATTGCCTTCATTTCAACCCGGACACATTAGATTTACAGCTTTTGGCTGAAGTCGGGAACGTTGGCAGTTTGCTTATCAAATTTAGTGAAGTCCCCTCAGGTGCAGGCATCCAAATGTGAACTTTAACTGACTCGCTTATCAAGTCATCTGAACTTATGATGGCAATCGTACTTCAATAAAAAGGGATTTGTTTGTGTCTCGTTTTAGGTAAAAGCGTTATGTTAAGGGTGGAAAAACCAAACAACTAAAGAGAGGAGCCAATGCACAATAGTACTTTAAAACTCCTAGATGAGCACATGTGTGTAACAGCAAATAAGTTGAATACACACATGGCAGGCACTTAGACCCAGAAAGCCCAGAAAGATGGACAGAACGGGGGAGCAGTGACAGCGAGGAGGAGGAGGAGGAGGAGGAGGAGGAGGGAGGAGGAGGAGGAGGAGGAGGAGGAGGCAGAGAGTGAAGGGATGAGGGGAAAGTCTGGAATCAATTAGGTGACTGAGCTGTAGCTGCTTGCATAGTTGTGGGAGTGAGTCAGGCAGCGAGGCAAGAGAAGTCGCCAGAGTGTGAATGTGAATGTTGTGCCATGAGAGTATGTATTCATATAAACACAAGCTCACAAAATCAACAGGATATGCAAGCTCATCAAGTATTTGACGACATTTTAAGTGTGAGCATTGAATCAATCTAAACGTTTTTGATCGTCTCTTCCTCTCCCCGACGGCACCAGAGGAGTCAAGTTGCAGCCAGAGAAAAGCCCCACCTCTCCTGAGCTGAGGTCAAAGTGGAGGGTAAGAACGGGTGGCTGGCAGCGACCCAGAACATGTCAGCGCAGCTAAATATTCCCTTACACAACTTCCCCTCGTTACTTCTTTGCGCACTGAATTCACAGCACTTTGTTATATATATATATATATATATATTTTTTTTTTTTTTTCGCTGGCTCTGACGATGGGGGAATTTTACTTGAATGAAAAAATGAGAGAGCACAAACAGGAACTTTGTGAGCACATGTTGCAGAAAGCTTGCATCGCGTTGTGTCTAGAGCTGAGTTTTGCAGAACAAGTCTGCACTTTCAGACGTGACAATATGAACAGAATATATATCACATCACGACTTTGAGTTACACACATTGTGGTTCATTCACATGGGTTGTGCTACACAACGTGTCACACTGCTGCCAGCGTTGACCTAGTGTGAATATTAGGAGCCTAAAGCATCTTTGCTGCTGGCATCCATAAGGCATACTGATGAGAAGAGGACAGAGAGAGGCAACATAAACGGAGTGTTACTATATGTGTGTCTGCTGCTTGTGTCAAATAGCAAGATTAACAGGGGATTCAAAGGAATAAGTATACACAAAGAGGTATAAACTGACTAGGTGTAATTCTCTGAGGAGTCAGCCTCTCCGTGTGCAAACAGGGATCTATTTCACAGACAAAGATGCACATTTTACACACTCAGAATGGAGGGAAATAAAGAGGAAAATAAATAATTGAAGCAACAAAGAAGAATCACTGAATGCATCATGTTAAACACCAGCTGCACCCGGCTCAAATTTTCTCCTCAAGCCAACCAGACAGGCAGAAGATATCACTGTAGGCCAAATTCAATATGTGGTGCTTTTTAGAGATTAAAAACTTTCTTATGTATATTCCCCCATTTGTCGGCTTCTCATTTTTTTTATTTTTGGTAATCATAAATGACACATCAGTGCCTTAATTTATTTAGCATCTCACCAGTCAGTCCAGTGCTGAATTGGAGTGATACTGTTTGTGATTCATTAGTAAGAGCATGTTGACAGTGTCATTAATAATTCACGGGGTATTTACTGTAAAAATGCAGAGGCGATGGTGTAATTAGGGTGACTAGAGAGGATCTAGCCGGGGCTTTAATACCGACATCAAGAGCAAAGCGAGAGCACTCTGTAATATAACCTGCTATAAATATGCATGTGTGTGTGATTGTGTATTTAGAGGTTACCGACATGAAGACAGGCATACGAGGGAGTAAGTAGTGTGAATGAGAGGGGGAAACTGAAATAGAAACAAAGTAGTACAAAAATAGGAACAAAGAAGGAAGAAAAGAGGTCTGAAAAGTCATGACAGCAAAGGTATGGAAGTAAAAACAGGCTCTGTATGATGCTGACAGTGAAAAAGGAGCGTGTCGGTACGTGTGTATTGGCCTCTAACAAACCCTGACAATCAAAAATGAAAAAAAACAAACAAAAAAAAATGTGCAGAGAAAAGCCAACAGAATAATCCCACAACCTTACATAATTTGACACAGTTCATTTAACCCAGCACGCACACACACACACACACACACTTTCTGATGTTTGGGATGCTGCTGATGGATGGATGCTAAGTGCCAAGTGTTTTCCCACAAGTCACTGGGAAATAAATAAATGAATGGGATGAGGTGTCTGAACTGTTTTGCACACATTGCCATGAAAACACATTTCGTCTCTGAGGTCTCCCATAATCACAACTTGCCTCCTGGATTTCAGCATAGAATTAAAAGTAAAACTGAATAACACAACGGGAGAAGGAAAGAAACTAATCTCTGTTAGCATTCATTTCTCCGCTGCACAAGATTGAATTAAAATTGATCAAGACAGCAAACAAACACTTATTTCCTTAGATTTTATAGAGTAGTCCATGAAGTTGATCTGCAGGTGTTTGACAAGTGCCTGGACTTTAACTATTATGGTTTATAAGATAATTATTAGTCAAATGTCTTACTATTATATTCCTTTCGCAATTTGAGTTTTATGGCTCTCAAACTGCACCATGTCTTTATTGCTTTGTCTTCTCTTTCCTCTCAAAATTAATCCTGTTTGTAAGAACAGACAGGAAGTGACAGCAACTGTTTGTTTCGGTTTACATAGATGAATGTGGCGAGGATGACTTGTATTTACAGTTTGCTATTAATTTAATCAGATGTCTCTGAGCAACAGGGGAGGTCTGACCGGACCTTGACTTTATTAATTTTACTGGGAACTTGTATTTCCCATCCGCCTCGTGTTTTCCAAGGAACTGCATTAAGTCAAAATATTGCAACAAAGTTTTTTTGATTGATGAAAACATGGTGGCTGACAAAAACATCTGTGTGGACCATAGAGAAGACATTTCTCAATGTGTTCCATTGTTTAGTAGATTAAACCAGCACTAGTGTCACATCACTGTGCCCTATTCTTCTGCAAAGGCTTAATAGCTTAATAACTGCGTATCACGATGCACCTAACTCCTAATATTTATTAGACTGAAGTGACTGGAAACATGCATTCATTTGTATTTTTCTCTTGCTGATTTCTTGGAAATTTGCTGTAGATAACTTATTAACCACAACACTGAGTCATATCGTAGAACTCTGAAGAGCAGGACATCCTTCTTCCTTTAGATGTTTACTGAAGATGAACTAAGTGTTAAATATAGGGACGAATACACACACACACACACAGATACTCAGGCTGTTCAGCGGAAAGCCAGTGACACTGTTTCACAAAACTCTGCTGGTCATCAAAAAGGAAAAGACCTGGAACATTGACAGCTCCTCCTCTTTTCTTCTCACTTTTACTTTATATAAATAGTTTCATCTTCTTCTAAACAACCATGACATCAACCTGAGATTGAACTCTGCCTGTGCTTGTTCATACTGGGAAGCTATCCATGTCCTTAAAGGAAGGTGGACTCGCATCATATTCTCTGGCAGTGTAACCACACAGCCTCAGTCACACTAAAGCACCACATCAGGGGAGGTTATTGTCGAATGATCAGAAATGATCCGAATGACTCGTCGTTCCAGGGGAAGCACAATGAAGTCGGGGACTGAAGAGTGACTGCATCTCAAAGTGGCTTTTGTTTGCTGTCTGCAACACCATCTAAAGTGCATGAAGACTGCTCAGGACCTTGATATTTTGAGTGTTGTTCAGGTAGAGTGAAGTGACACTTCCTGTGAATTCCCATTCATTCAGCTGTCAAAATAATGTGTCAAGTGTCAAGCAGCTAGTACCGCCATGCACAGGCCAAATATCGAGCTATTACAGCGCTATGGTTAAAGACAAACACTTTAAAGCACAACTTGAAGATTTAATATGTGTAAATATTCTGAATAATACTATAGAAACATAACGGATATTTTTGTCCTATTGTCAGATTGTCTGGCGCACGAAAAATAGCATTTTAACATAACATGAAATTTAGCATTTTACTGATGCAAATTAAAATGAAACACTAGCAGATTAAAATATAAGAGTACGATA
This sequence comes from Anoplopoma fimbria, assembly GCF_027596085.1. Lineage (NCBI taxonomy): Eukaryota > Metazoa > Chordata > Actinopteri > Perciformes > Anoplopomatidae > Anoplopoma > Anoplopoma fimbria. Next base: position 14,955,366 of record NC_072462.1, on the reverse strand, counting down.
TCATTAATCACTTTTGCCAGAGCGGTGTAAAAGGGCCCATTTCTGTGATGTTGACCCTCATGTTAAGCCACAGATACTTGAGCACCTCATTAGAATTGAATGGGCCTCGAGGTGGGAGGCAGGGCAGCTATTGAGAGGCTTAGCGGGACTCCACTGGGCTTCCTAACTGCCACTAGAGGGGAGAGGGGAGAAATGAGAGAGAGAGAAAAGAGAGAGATTGACAGCAAGGCGCTCTCTCTCTCTCTCGCTCTCTCTCTCTCAAGGATGAGAGAGAGATGGAGAGAGCTCTGCTCTGTTTCAAGGCTGCAGTTCATTCACGGTTGCGTCTGTGTCGGTCCCCTAGTCTGTTCTTTAGAGCACTTAAAGTATGAGCATGCATTTTTCAGTGGAGTCTTGCAAAGCACCGCAGAGATAAATTATAAAACAGCAATTTATCAAACAAATCCTTAATATCTAGTAACCACATATGGCTTTATTGATAAGATGTAAAATTAAAAGACAATATATTATCAACATGCTGCATGTTGCAGTCATAATTCAAATTTGAGTGGAGTCTGGCATTACAACTCAATTGTGCACTGTTGTACAAACAAAATGTTCAACACATCTAATGGAATGAGAAATCAGATGCTTTAACATTGACTGTTGATTCAGTTTAATCCATATTGTCTTTCTTCCCTAACCACACTGGAGTTTTTTATATATATGTATCATTTTGTACATAATTACGTTTGTGTTATTTAAACTTTATCTAGCATTTTTGCAGAAAAATGTGTCTTATCCAAAAAGGAAAAGAACAAACAAACCAAAAGTAGTTTCCACAGAATTGTGTGCGAATCCTGCTTCAAACTCAGAAATGATCATTTCTGCTTTTGGCCTCACAAGGTCTAATTATCTGGGTTTTTTATGACAAAAAACTTTTTCTTTCAGACTTTTCTGGCATTTCAGCCCGAATGTGGTTAAAGAGGGTCAAGGATAAACACATACTGATGATGAAAGAACGGCCCATCGTAAAAAGAGTGTAGGAATTAATTTCAGTGGCATCACCAGGCAGTGATTTCAATCCTAACTAGTTACAACATTGGACAAAAAAAGTACAAAAAGTTACTAAAAAAGTACAAAAAGTTTAGTCAAGAGACTGTACAAAATATGGACGTAGTGTCCATGACGTCGCCCGTAGGTTTCTGAAAAGCCGTTGAGAAGCTCAAATTTCCGCCTATCGCCGTGACGACACAGCCGAACTCCCAGCTAATCAACAAATGCACAAAGAGGCGGATCGGTGGCGGTGCTGAGGCGGGCCGGTTGAGCTAGACCTGAGACGCTACCCACCTGTCAATCAAAGCGGCCTTATTACAATTTAAACAGGTGAGTAATATAATATGTCAACACAGTACAGTTGTCATGAACAGGGATCTTAGCTAGAAACAAAAACCTTATTTATACCAGGCTGTAGACATGTTTATTTCTGGATTTTAACATGGAGGATCATGGGGATTGACTTGCTTTTGGATCCAGCCAAAAGTGGCCATTAGCTAAACTGCAGTTTTGGGCACTAGTGCGTTAGCTTCCATTCTCAGCACAGGAGTTTGTTGTTTGGATTATTCACTATTATGTCCTGTGTTTAAGTAAAGTATTTTAAGGACGGTACATATTGAAGTGCGTGACTACATTTAGACTCTGTCATGTAGCTTTTGCTAGCAGAAAAGAGAATTGCAGTATCCAAAAAATACATTTTCATAAATGCTAATTGTTTTAACAAACAGCTGAAGTCCCTATAGCTGGCTATTGGGGAGACATTGATTGTGTGGGTAGTGCAGCACAAAATCAGCATTTCTATGCTGCTGATAAAAAACGCCAGGGGAGAAAATCAATTTGGCCGTTGTAGTCACTTGACAGCAGCTGAGAGGCCTCACAAACTGCAGATATCAAAGGCAGCTGGCTCGTCTTCAAAAAGGAGGATCGAAGGAAACAACAACAGCATTCATTCCATTTAATCCTCAATCATTTATTATACATATATATAGCTGAGGTTTTAGAGTCATCTTCGGTGTGGTCTGCACATCATAATGCTTGTGTCCTAAAGCAAAATCTTAAAGTCTGTAATAAGATCTGCAAGAGTGTTATTTATATATATCTATATAAACAACAGCATGCTTCATTGTTTCTTCTTCTTTTTTATCTCAAAGTATTTTTTATTATTTAATTTTTAACTATCTTCTATTGTCTCTGTAAAGATATTGTAGAGTATTGTCTACCAGAGCAGAGAATTAACTCTCCCTCTGTGTTACTAGTACAAGTCAATTTTATTTATGTAGCCCGCAATAAGAAATTACAAATTTGCCTCAAAGGGATTTACAATCTCTACAAAACACAGCATGACACCTGCTGTCCTTAGATCCTTAATTCTGACAAAAAAAACATTAGAGTGCTATAGCAGACAGAAACATGTTTCAAACCAAATTAAAAAAATATTAGCCCATATATACAGTATATATTATTTTATTCTATCCAAAGAAGGGTGATTTGGTCTGACCCACGCTCTACTATCTGTACTATCAGTATGCTTTTATTATCGCACATAGATTATTGTGGGTGAGAGTTGTCTGATGAATAAAGAAATGTACTTGCACTTGGAATTTAAATGTGAAATAGAAATGTATGCCCTGAGGCAACATAAATATCAGCCCACGATCTTTACAGTAGCTCAAACATTAATCTTCCATGCATGGAGACATTTCAAAGTCTGAGTTGAACGACTTCTGTGTGCAGCACATTTCTCTTTTTTTTGGTTCCAAATCTTCCAATAAAAAAGATTGAGGAACGGGATTCCTTCTTTTCTTACTTAAACATGCAGCCTCAAAGGTAAACAGAAAGAAAGCAGTCGTTTGTTTTAAGGCGTTCTTATAAACCTGTATTCTGAATTAACACTAGGGTGTTGATTGTCTTAAACGCCAAACAGAAATGTCATACTCTCCCTTCCTTGTTCTTCCCTCCACCCTCCATCTCAGTTTGCCCCACCCCTCAACTTTTTCACTATTTTCACCACACTAACACCGTTTCCCTTCACTTCCTAATTCCCTCACAGTCTGTCTTCTTTCCCCGTCTACTTCTTCCACACTCCTACTCTCTCTTTCTCCGTTGCTCTTTTAGTCCCTCCATCTCTCTCTGTGTCACTGTCACACACACACACACACACACACACACACACACACACACACACACACACACACACACACACACACACACACACACACACACACACACACACACACACACACACACACACACACACACACACACACACACACACACACACACACACACACACACACACACACAAAGCTCTCATTCTTTCAGTTTGCGGCTTTTCTTTCAAAACCGAAAGCTTGCGAAGGAAAAAAAAACCTACACCCCCACCCCTTCTCCGTGCAGCTGGGAAACTTACCATACCATCTCATCTCTCTCTCTCTCTCTCACACACTAACACACAAACGCACACGCACACACAGTGCAGGGTCAGGGGGTCACAGGCCACCACGCCCTGACAACCCACAAGGGGTGGAGAGAAAAAGAGGAGGCGGGAAGGAAATCAGAGATTCTCGGTTCTTGCCCCACAAATTCACAGACAAGTAAACATGACTGAGGCAATTTTTTCCTCGGCTCTCGGTCTGCTTTCTTCGGTCCTTGTTTCCTAGCTCACTCTCCCTCCTCTCCCCATGCATCCAGGAAAAGTCGGATAAAGGGATTTTCCGCCACAAGCTAATTTTTTCGTATTTGGATGAACATCTGTGACCACAAACTGAACATGTGTCCATTCAGCCAGAGAGTAGGCATAACCCTATGAACACACTGATCCTTTCTAACAGATCTGAGATGAGAAGAACGTGAACTGGAAGTGACCAATTTTCCAAATACGTGTATGATGTTTTTTTGCTGGCAGGATGGCAAACAAGGAACCTCAAAAAGAGGCATGCAGAACAACAAACCAACTGCATATCTAACTGCCCAAAGAGAAATCGCAGATGTTCTTCTCTCCCTCCCAACAAGCCACTTTTTTTTCTTCTTTTTGAAGCATGAATTCCCGTCATACGCACGCTCCCCTCCCTTTCTCCCTCTCACTACAAGCATCTCTCCCTTGTCCTCCCCCCTTCCCTCTTCTTCTAATTCCTGCCCCTCCTCCCCTTTTTTTTTCATGCTCATGTTTTCTTTTCTTTTTTTTTTGCTATCATGGAATCGCCGCTTTCCACATGTGACTCACTTTTTCACAAGCCAAAGCCAGACAGGGAAAAAAAAGTAAAATGCTTGTGTCTTCTCTCTGCCTCTCAGCCTGTGTCCCTCTCAGTAGGTAAAGCAGCAGTCCTTTATGGGGATCGTATAACCTCCATAGGTCTCCCTCTTTCACTGAGGTTGTTCGCTATTGAGACATGTGTCAGCCGGGCGACCTAGTTCCAGATTCAAGGAAAAATTGGGAGGCTAATTATTCATTCCCGCTGTTTGAGTTTTGCTTCTGAGAGCTGTTCCTAAGACAAACCCTGAAGGAATAAAAAGAAGGAGTAGGCCATGATTGGCAACCGTACACCCCCACCTTTTATTTGCCAAGGAACTGAGCGTGCTCGCAGACATTCGCCACCCTAACATCACAGAAAGCAACCCCAAAAACAAGGGAGGAGAGAAAAAAATATAAAGCACAACAAAGCCTGAAAAGAGGAGGAGTAGCAGGAGGGCTGGAAGAGGCGGGCGTCAGAGGAAAGAATGAATGCCAAGTAAAACTTGTTGACACAGAAAAAGGGGATTGAGAGTCATTTTAGATCCGGATGGACTTTGTTGAGCTTAAAATAAGATTATTAGAGGACATTTTCTCTAATAAATAGTATTATCAAGGTTCAGTTGATTAAATAAAGGTTTAAACCTGAGGTGTTCTTTTTTTCATCAGTAAAGGGATACATCTCAGTGCAACATGCAGTAAAATAATTTAATCTATGGATTAGTGTTGATGATTATCTGCTTTGTACTTGTAAATGTTAGGCTGCTGTTCTCAACAATTTATATTTGAGACAACCCAAAGAAAAATACCTTTTCCAAATTCACTGGGGTGTCTTTCAGTTTCACTTGCTCTCTTTTATTCACTTCCTGCCTGCTTTATTTTACCCTAATTGACCCGCCTGGCCCTTGTCTTGTTAATCTTTAACGCCTTTTATTCACTTCCTATTCACTGCTTTATGACTACAAGTCATAACCTTAAATGGTTTCCTAACTAAGCCTGTGTGCAAAGAAATTTCCACTTTCAACCGCATTACCAGGTCGGAAACACTTCTCTGTCTGCTCGCTGGCACCTGTTCTGTCTGACAGTATTCAAAGTGCATCCTGGGAGGATCGGTTCAACGTGTTTGCACACACCCCTCATCATTTCTGCTGTGCATGCAGGGAACACATTGGCACAATGCTTAGCAAAGGGAGAGCAATGCTGTAGAGATTTTGGAGCATCGTCTGTGACAATCTCACTTGATTTTCTTCTTCGCTGGTTGATTTACCATTGTATGGTATCATTATGACGATATCAGTTACACTGGTTGGTGGAGACGGAAGAAGAGTGAAGGGGGAAAATAACAAAGAGAAGTAAAGGGGGAGAGAGATGGGACCATAAAACACATCATAACTCCCAACTACTTCCCAGATCTTAAAAGTTTTACATATTATGATGGCCCTGAGAATATGTCAGCCCCAATATAACCGTAAAGGTTAGATTTCACAATACACAGTATATTCAGCTGCTCACTGTCACCATTAAAATGATCAGTTGGTTACAGCTCACAGTAGAAGAGGCGACACATTAGGATCACCAGTTTGAATCCTGGCTGAGATAATCAGCGAGGTGAAATGGACACCAGTCTCCATTCACTTAACAACTGCTGCTGAGATGCACTTCAGCAAAACACTTAATCCGTCACTGATTCGAGGAGGGCCGTAAATAGAAGATTGTGGCAGCACTGCACCGACTGGATACGATAGTGCTTTCAGGTGGAAAGGTGCAAATACCTGTCACTGTATGAAGGGGTTGCTATAAATTGTAGCTCTAAAAATAAAAAATAGCAAACTTAAAGGAATAGTTTGACAATTTTCGAACATCTGTTAATTTGCTTTCTTAATGAGAGTTAAATGAGAAAATCAATACCACTAAAATTTGTAACTACAACCAGCAGACAGTTAGCTTGAGACTAGAGACGGAGTAAAGCAGTGAGACTAGCTTTGTCCAAAGGTTAATCCTCCTACCAGCATCATTAAAACTCACTGATATACATGTTATTTATATAGCCCGACAAATACTTGACTCTTAAGGCTGGAACTGTTCAGATCTGATCGATATTTTGAAAAAAAAATTAAAAAAAAAAATCTAATAGGAATATATTTGCCGCTAGTTTTTTTTTTTTTTTTTACTCAAACACCTATCACTGATAAATAGTGATGATAAGGAAGCCCTAGATTCGTCATTATTAATCAATTGTGACCAAGATACAGACTGAGTGGGACGTTATAGAGTTGTCAGTGCTCTCTGATTGCCCAACAATATAATGATGATGACACAGTTTCTAAATTAACCCAAAAGCTAGTGTGAGATTTCTGTGCTGCAATTTCTTGTTACTTATCGTCGTCGCGTACAATGTTACAAATCTGTCTCTAGTAACATCTTGTTTGTTTAATCTGCAGAAAAACTTAAGTGGAAACATGTTTCACAGTTTCTTGACAGGGTGCAGGGACTTTCTGGAGTTTTGTCAAAAACTGTGAGGTTGCCAGGCAACCATCAGAGACAAGAAATAGTTCAGCACTTAATTCCCCGTAAATCTTGTTTACACTTTAGAATGTGTCTTTGTCAAAACTCACACTATTCTTTTAAGGAGACAGACTTTTAAATGCTTTAATTGAGGAGGATGGACATTTTTACATACCTGGCTTTAATTTAATACTTTATCGTATCTATTGTAGTTCTGAAGGTAGACTGGTAGAAATGTGAAGTTCCCATCTGCTGCATCTTTTCTTTTGTTATGCGGAATAGTAACAAGTCTTTCTAAGTGACTGTGACAGCCCAGCCTCTTTTAAAAAAAAAAAACAGGTATGCAGTAAATGGTAAATGGACTGTACTTGTATAGCGCTTTTCTAGTCTTCCGACCACTCAAAGCGCTTTTACATTACTAATCATTCACCCATTCATACCCATTCATACACTGATGACAGGGGCTACCATGCAAGGTGCCACCTGCCCATCAGGGTCTCTCTAATCATTCACACCCATTCATACACCGATGGCACAGCCTTCGGGAGCAACTCGGGGTTAAGTGTCTTGCCCAAGGACACATCGACATGGACTGCCAGAGCCAGGGATCGAACCGCCGATCCTCTGATTGGAGGACGACCCTGCTCTCCACCGAGCCACAGCCGCCCATGCAGTCAGGTGCACATAATTAGAACAAATCAAACACTTCTCTGGTGTAAACAACAAACACTTTCTCAATAAAATACATGAAATGCTCCACATGACAACGTATTCATTCTGCTCCTGCGCACAGCAGAAGGTGCCCTGAATGAAACTTAGAGCTACATGCTCAGAGTGTAAAATGCAAATGTAAAATGAGATTGGTTTTGATCCATTTTTGAATAATAAAGAGTCCCTAAAATAAACATATGGATATGGACAAGAACACTTATGTACGGCACATTACTAACGTAGCATCCTCGCCAGCGGATCCATAACAGAAATAACCTCAATCTAACCTGTATTTCTGAAGCAGGTGGCAAGTAGTGAAGAGGGGTTTGTCTCCACAGGCCAGATTATGAGTTCACAGCCAGACGTGGACAGATGGAGGCAGAGGTTAGCCCTCCTTCCTGCGCTTTGCTACACATACACACATTTGGCAAACGTTTTTTCACAGGACAATTACCTTGCGACCTCTGCCAACACACACACACACACACACACACACACACACACACACACACAGACAGAGAATGATAACAGTCACAGTCAAGCCACACACACACACACACAAGGAATGATAACAGTCACACACACACACACACACACACACACACACACACACACACACACACACACACACACACACACACACACACACACACACACACACACAACACCACACACACACACACACACAACATGATAACAGTCACACACACACACACACACACACACACACACACACGCACACGCACACACACACACACACACACACAAAGCTGTCATGGTGTGTGCATACACACTCCACAACCCCTCCAGCTTTCAAAATATGGCAACCAGCTCTGTTTATGAAGGACACAGCAGCCAGCTGCAGCTTTCTAACACAGAAGACAGACAGTCTGAGATGCTCCCATACATATTTGGCAGAGTTGTTTGGGTTTTGTTTTGTTTAAACCCAGTGCCTGAAGTCATGTCCAATTCACTCCCTCTCTCTGTTCTGTTAATTCCATTATCTCTGATTATTTTCTCATAAGCATTGCTGCTCTAATCCACTTGTTGTTCACATATCTTTGTTGCACCAGCCAACCACTGAGCTGATAATGGATATGCATGACATAGGTTTCTTTAAATCAGTCCTTTCTCACTTGCTCTTATTTTGACTGGTAACTGTGATGACAGAAGAAACACCCTGAACGATGTGCTTTGCAGGTGAGGGATAATCATCTCTCTTCTGTCTGCATCCCCTTGCTTCTTAGTTGTTTTTTTTGGTTCTTAAATTAAGTATGCACATAATTTCTCTGAGACAGGGTGGTTAAGACTGTCTCTGGAACAACATTCACCCCCAGCTAGGATTGATTCTAGTCACAATCTTTTTCTGCTGGATTTCCCCTACTTTGTATTCCTCTCAGCTTTACTACAGTTTCAAGAAAGAAAAGAAAAACTCAGGGTGGTGGAAGGCTGGCTCTTGGTTAAAGGAAAATATATAGAGATAATTCCATTGGGAGCCTTACTTTGCAGGCAAGACATCTTAAATCCTAAATCCCATGAAAAATAACACTAATTTAATGTGACACGGGTCTGATGCATGATATTAATATATTTCAGAAACCTCAAATGAAATTATTCTGATCATACAGCATAGATACACACAGCAGAGTGTTAAGTGAATGGCTCTCTAACGCTTGCTCCTGCATTCACCTTGACCACACGCTGTTTTTGTGGCACACAGGAGCACCGCCTATGGTGTTATCAAAGTCATCAGCCCTTCGTTTTTTCGGCTGTAGATATATTCCTAACTAGATAACGCTGCACCCACACACTCCTCAGCAATCCATAATCAATCCTATTATTGTAATCTTGTCTCGTTGGGAGTTGAGAGTATTTGTGCACTGAAAAACCAAACTGACAATTCCACTTTAGTGATCTAGCCGATCATTTTCATTCAGAGTAATTTCACATGAGTGCAAAAGCGGAATTATTTGAAATGATTAAGTCACCAACCCACTGCAAGGGCTGCTGTAGGGTTTAATGCTTTCACACCACACATTACACTTATTACTCGCTGAGTCCTTATTTATGATAAAGGGCTTCTGCAAATGTAATGAAAGCTTTGTTTTAGGATTGTTTTTTACACATTTTTGTACACTGGGAATGGAAAATACTATAAAGTGCATATCCAACTGAGCTTCTAACATTTACAACGGCATATTTAATTTCCTTTGAAACTGAAATCCTGGGAGAGGTAGAGGCAAAACAATGGTTAGAGGTTTATCAAAACTAGACCATTTTGTATGCAAGAAAAGACTGAGATATGACTCAGAAATAGGTTTTGAAGTTGTTATGGAGACGAGGTAATGACTCATGCTCATCTAACTCAGGTGGGAAAGTCAGTCCTCCACAGGGAGGAATGGTGGCAGGAAGGCCACTGCAAGGAGAGGGATAAATAATTGGACAATTGTACCAGAACAGAGAGCGTGGACAGAAGTCTAGGTCATGGCCTCAAAGTACAGTATGAGTTTTGTTTTGAAAGGCAGTACAGCAGGAGTAATGCGACAGGACAAATGTAGGAACTGGCTGCAGCTGGATGAGATATAGGAACTTAAGAAAATTCTATAATGGGGTTGTGGATAGTCTCATTTGGGAGATATCTTCGGTTCAGATCATGGCTATGATTCCGGACTCACAGAGCGGTTTGTTATCCAAGTCACTGCAGTGTTGTCAGTATTGACAGGAAGGTCTTGCTAAGATGTTTGCCAAAGAAAAACAGCAGCAAAGTCTTGTCAAGGTTGAGCTAAAGGTGGTGGACACGCATCCGACTGGAGACGTAAGGGAGGCAGGAACAGATGAACACTGCTCTGTGGCTGAGATGAAACTTTACCAGTCCCCATGTGTCACAGTCCCAGCTGTCAGAGGTTAGGAAGTAAAAGGTAGAGTGTTGCTGGTCTCAGAGCAGCAGGAAAAGCTATGTGATGTGAAGCGAGAGCCAAAGACTGGAGACTAGAAAGAGAAGAGGCGGAGGCCCAGGAGTGAACCCTGGGGAACTCCAGTAGAGGTGATGAGCACTGAAAAGAGAGCTCCTCTCTGCAGTCTAAGTTAAATGATTTGAAAATTAACAGATGAAGTGTATGGAAAATAGTAAGTAATGAAGAAAATGTATTATTTCCGATTGCTTTTTCCAACAGTGATTTTTCATTTCCATTTAAATCTTGATTCTTATTGATTTTTTTAATTGCTTTTACTGACAATGGAGTTACGTTAAACGGTGATCCGGCAAACCTCCTATACAACAAATTAGACGTGTATGTCCAACACAGACAAAAAGAGAAATATTCGATAGGTACCACAAAGTGAGTCATGAGAAAATCCAGGCAAACATAAAAAAATAAATCCTGTAATTCCTGAAGATCAGTTTAGCATGACACGTAGTTGACTCCCTAAAGAAACAATCAAAACAAACTCTAATACCTTATTGCAATACTCCAGTACATCTAAATAGGCTATTTTTGTTAATTTCATTAAACATTATTTGTTTTAGCAACTACATTCCTTGTATTAGACTCTGTATGTTGTGTGATCTGATCGTAAAAAAATGCTACAGCTTTGTCATTGAATTTCCAGCTAGTACAACAGATAAAATACAAACGGGAAAAAAAACTAAATGGTGGCTATATATGTACACCACACTATATTTGTTTTAAAGGGGATGAATTACATCTGTACTTTGAAGGCTACGTGAGCTATCATTTGTGCCCGTCTTTGATCCGTGTGATCGATGCTGACTGTGTCTATCTGTATGCAGCCAACATTTTTAAAGTAATTATTCTCTCAGATCAGAAACACTTTAATTCTAACTTTCTGTTTACACTCTTGATTTCCAGTTTAAATGTGTAATTTAAAGCCTACTGACTAGCCCTTCAAACCTGTCTTTTTTTCATGGCAGATAGTTTGACATGTCGTAGCATAAAAAGAACAAGTGTAAATGATAACGTTACTGCCAGACCTTTGGTATAAGATGCGTTTGGCTCATTGTCATGGCGTATTGCTACATTTCCATAGAATAAAGCCATCACTATGATAATATTAATGTAAAGGCTCTCGCGCCTACTTTGACAAGCCAATAATTAATGTATCTCTTTCATACATGAAAGTCATCATAGAATCTCGATGGATGACATTAAGTAAAATGTTGTGGTTTCAGTATAGCCGATATTGTCAATAATTACATAACTGCAGTTGCCATGTTGGTAGATACAAAGCTACAGAATATGTCAAGCTTCTGCTGGATTAACAAGGCCCAGTTTGTATGTACATTCATACATTATGCATTGTGTGCGTGTATGACTACTGCAGTTATGTGTGTCTGTGAAAGACAGCCTGCATGCGTGCTTCTGTGTGTGTGTGTTTGCATTTATATTTATGACTCATGTCCAAAATACGTCACTTTGTGTCTGGCTGTGCTGGCAACATGCTGACGACTCAGCCCATTCCACACATTAATCCTGTTTCCTATCAAACTGTACTTAACCCACATACACTCAGGCCAATGCCATATGATTTGAAACACTTATCACTGAACCAAAGACAATATGAGAGAGTGCTGGAGTATAGTGAGAGAGGAGCAGAGAGGTAACACTAGATCATAGCTGCTCATACTGCTGGCATGATCTCAAAGGCATGATTTATTTAGACTAGAACAGTTCTACAGGGCTGTCACGCTGTAGGATTCATGGCTTCTCCATCACGACAGCCACCATAATCATACGGTTTTTGATTAGATTTGATTGTGGTTATTTCCTCTACTTGCAGCAGCGTTTGTGATGAAATCAAATTGACTCAGGGGGAGTCAGCCAAAGATCAAATGGGCCACTTGGTGCCAATGAAAAGCGGTGTAGTTCGCAGGACTTCCAGAGCAGGAGAGGTCTTTGTCTCTATGACGATGAGCTTTTAGTAATGGACAGCAGCTGCCAAGCTTTGCAAATATAAAGAGGTGAAGCACTTGTTAAACTGTTGAAACTTATTACCATGTTTACATGAATAGTAACCAAAAAAACTATATCTGCATTTCATCTTATTTTCTAGCAGCACTGATAGTGTTGTATCCTCCCAACCTGCCTAACTGTACAGCCACATGAAACGGAGGTTAGAGGGTCTTTAGATTTTGTACTCACAACGTTTTCCCCATTGAAACAGAATATTTGAGAGATGCATTTGATTGGACGGCTAAAAAAGTGGGCGGGCTTCGCATGTAGCGTGATATTGAGCTACAGAGGACTGTGGCTCCCTACACACCTCCCTTGTCGCTAAAAGCTGCAATCGATTGATTGATGTATGTCATGACATTATAGGTTGAAATAGGTCTGTACTAAGTAACGTAAGCAAACATCAAATTTTGTTTTGCAGGAAAAAAAGACTGGATTTTTATATAAAAATACAAAAAGATTGATTTTTGTAAATTTGATTATTTTTGTAAATTTAAGTAAAAAGATGTAAAAGAGTTAAAAAGCATTTTTCATTTCTTTCCAACTTTAATGTGGGACTTAATTGTAGCCGATTTAAATAATATCACAGTAGCTCAATAAATGGTGTGCTCAGCTACAGAACAAGATAAACTTTGTATCATTTCTAAATAAAGGCATTATACGTACTAATACATACTGTGAAGGCCTTACTCTGTGTGTTCCTGTAACCTGTCAGCAGGTTTATCCGTCCTCTCATCTTCAACAAAATTTCTTCTAAATCGACCTCACATTTCTCTGCAGCCTCTCTCTTCCACATGAACTAAATTTACCCATAATCCCACCTGTTGGAGTGCAGCCTGTGTGTAAATGTGAGACTCATCTCAGTTTCACAGGTCACAACACTGTTTATTTTTTTATATCTGTCTAATTGCTGTTGGCGGGTATACTGAAAACTAATGAATGCACATTAAATATAATGAGGTTGTATTTTTCTACATTGAATTATTTTAAAAAACAGCATGAGGGGACTTTATTGAGCTTGGTATATGTTTATTTCAACAATTTTGACACGTTTAATGTGCGTTATAATTATCAGAAATAGCTATTAAAGCAGCTAATTTTTTTTGCTGACTGTAAAATTGTATGGGCTGTCGTTTTGTTAATGTTGTGTAAGGGATGTTACACAACATCCTCTTCTTTAACATTACGTGACGAATACACAAAAAATTCACTGCTCGGCTGGTAGTCAACATTCAGCCAGCTAATTTAAAACATGCCAGTTTACAGTGCTTTAATATTTTCTATTTGAATCCAAACATGGTTAACCTGCTGATCATTCACACTTAATGTGCCTGACAAGCTGACAGCTTTAGCTGTTAAGTCAAATGTGTGTAAATCAGCATTTCAGAATGGATGATAAAAACGTGACAATTTCTTATATGAATCTGACATATATAAGCAATAACAGCTGTTCCTTTGTTACGACTGGCTTCTCCTTTTGCTTAGATCAACAGACAAAAATGAAAATCCCCCGTTAGATTCTATATATTGCAGAATGGGAACAAGATTGAGGAAGACAGTGAGTACTTTTTGTTTTAAAGAGAAGAAGGAGAAAGTGAAACTGAAAACTACATTATGATGAGTCGACTGCTGTATTTAACAAGCATTTTGAATGTGAATGTGACTGTGACTGCCAAATGTATACTCAGAATCATTTTTTAAGCAAAACCCAAGACACTGCTTTTTGATCAAATAAATACTAGTTTAATATCGAATAGCATAGTGTATTTTGTAAGACTACCATGTGTCTATAAGTAAAATCTTAATCTGAAAACTAAATATAGTTGACAAATAACTGTAGTGGAGAAAAAGGTACAATACTTCCCGCTGAAATGTAGGTAGAAGTAAAAGTAGCATAAAATATTAGTCCTATAATATTCAAGTCGAGTACAAGCACCTCAAAATTGTACACAAGTACAGTACAAGTACACGACAGTCCCCACAAATGACTGTCAGGACTGAACCAGAGCAAAGCGAATCTGAAAAAAATAAAATATTTACGCAACTATTTTGTGATGAAAAAATGTTTCCACAATATGCAACGCTGCATTCAAACTGAAGATATAAGCTCCAATATTTCACGTCTGCTTTCATACACAGCATCTAAGGTTACGTAGCACATGTCAATAGCTTTTTTTCAAGTGACGACCAAAGGGAGTAATCACAGGAGGAACAGACTGACACAGGGGAGAGAGACGAGAGGAAGAAGTCAAGGCGACATAAGGGGGAGAAATCTAACACTTAAAACATTCCCGCAGCAAATAGAAATTCAGGTGTGTAGCTCCTTAAGACTCGTTAAAACACAGAGAGTCCCTGTGTTACAACTGATTCTAATTTGGAGGAAATCCAGCTTTAATTAACAATTATCAACTCGTTCTCACATCCCAAGTGCTATTTTCACTGCTTATTAGGGACTGTAGAGGGAAACCTTAGATTTTACATTAGAAGTAAAGAAATCTTATCATCATAATTGTGTGCAGCATGTGTAAGTGTGCATGTGTGTATTTGATAGTAATCCTCCTGAAGAGTCCCTCCACACTAACATAGGCTCTCCATAGCAGCCCAGTATGATATTAAATTAGTGGAAATAGCCTTTGAATTCAAAGACAGGAATGTCCACATGTCATATTTTGAGTTTCATCAGTCTCAAAACATTCAGCCATGTTTCAAACCAAAAATCTCAAACAAGCTTCTCAATAGAGAATTCAATTGCATATTTTGGCAAAACAAGACATCTGAAGACATCAACTTAAACTCAAGGAGATTGTAAAGGACATTTTTTCCCAATTTTCTGATATTTCATTAATTGTTTTATCAATAATGTAATCAGCAAAATATGAAATTACATGAGAAAACCAGCAGCAGAAGTGACAAAGACAATATGTCAAAATTTACAAAAGTCAGAGCCTTCAAATGTAATAATTTGTTCTTATAAATGATATCCCCCCTAAAATGATTTGTCTTGACTTATATTAATTGATTTTTTTCATTGTAAATGTATTAAATTGAGAATTAGTACATCTCCAGGATCTGCAGATAAAGATATAAATCCTTCAGACAGACCTTTGAGACATCTTTAACCATAAATTATCAATAGCTGTAAAAATATAATGAGATAAGCAGAGATTATTATTAACTTTATTAGATCTCAATGTGCTATTCAAAGGGATATATATTTGACAGTTAAGGCTGCCAGCTGTGACAGTTTACACATTGGTGAGGTAATGCTAAAATGTCATACTGCTACATACTTGTTATGGGTCTTCTTTTGATAAATGTTTTGCTCTAGAAGCCCAAATCCTGCCACTATGTGCTCATCACACTGACTCTGTGTGTGTTCTGTGCTCGCTATCATCCTCTGTGGTTCTTTCAAGATCAGTGGGCGTTACAGAATAAAATGATCTAAAAGGGGCATTTCATATCAGAGTCGGATGATGTTTGCTATTACATGATTAGAGATATATTTTAGATGTTTGGGATTTTTCTGGGAAGCCAAAAAATAAGTTAGCCTAGTGTCTGCTAGTGATGCCAAGAAAACTCAATTGAAATGTACACCGTATCTTTCTATTAGACATCCTGGTGCAGTCTGAGTAACGGGCTCTCCCCAACAGCAGTAAGACCATCTGTCAAATATCTGCTGCAGTGCCTGTGAGGCCTTTTCACATCAAGACAGCTTTTAAGAGCTAAGGACTGAAATTCTCACTATCGCTTCAACCTCTCCATCCAATATTCCTGTTTTTCTTTTCCTCCTGACTGTTGTTCTGCTAAACCAAACCCAATATAATCCCTCTCCTGTTTCCTCCTCTCTCCCTGTCTTCCAGAGGCTTAGTCGATATGTTAGACTTCTACACACGTGCGCAGTGAGATAATGAAAATGTTTCTATAAATAGGGACAATAGTGCTGACAGTAGCACTCTCTCTCTCAAGTGAGATATCTTAGTGTAATTTTCACTAACACATTCACACACTCACACACACTGTAAAATGGTAGTGATAAAAAAAATCTCCTCCTATTGCTGTGTGCTTCATCATAGTGATAGTCCTGAAGCAGCATATAAACACTTGAGTTGCAAAGCAAACACAATTCAGATATGTGCTATATGAGGCTCAAATATAGGACTAGATCAATGCACCCTACACATCTTGAACAAACAGCACGCAGCTTGAATCTGCAGCAGACTAAACAGCTTGAATCTACATAATACTGAACGCTGCCCTGTGTTAGACAATACAGCTCCTGTATAACATGCAGGCGCTTTGTTATGCTATAAAATAACACATATTTCACTACTTAAGTCAGTTTTACATACAATCTGCTAAAACTGCAGGTAATCCATGTAATAACTCAGTCTATTTAATCCAACGCAACATAATAAAAAGCAACCATAAAATTAAACAGCGTGCACAAGCCCCTAACCTAAACTTTCAGATAAATAACAGAAGTTGAAGAGAAGACGGGATGAGAAATAACTGCGATGGATAGAAGAGGGAAGCTCCTTCATTCTCTTTCTCACCTTCCAGCTCATGATGAATGACATCAGAGAGGTTGGGCTCTTCGCCCCACCAGAAGATCCACAGCTCCTTGGCGTCGGGCTTGATCTTGCGTCGCCACACACACAGCAGGTTGGCCTGCACGCAGCGCATGAAGCTGCGCAGAACTGGGTCGTCCTGGGCCGGGGCGGAGATCACCGGCCCGTACTCCCCGCTGCCCCGGAACGTGTAGCAGCGCCATTTAATGCCCGTCAACTCCGCCTGCGGGAGGAGGAGAGAGAGAAATTATTAAAAGTGAGAAAGGTCCACTCAACAACCTTAAAATATAACAAAGCATTGTTTTTATGTGCAGTGACAATTAAAGTCAATTTACAGTCTTCACTCCAATCGTGGCTAAGTGTAATGTAAATGTTGAAACAATTAGATCTATTAATCATCAAATTTTTCAAGCAAAAACACAAAATATTCTTTCATTTAAGCGTCGCCAAAGTACTGCTTTTCTCTGTTTTATATCATTATAAATGAAATATATTTTCATATTTTCATTCTAATATTGAACTCATCATTTTGGATATTTTTCTCTATTTTGTGACATTTTACAAACCAAACAAATGAATTCATAAACCAAGAAAATAATCAGCAAATATTATCATACTGAATATAATCTTTAGTTGCAACCATAAATACCATGTATAATTGTAATTAATTACTGTTAATCATAACTGCAAGAAGCATGTTTTCATTTCACTATCCAACGTTTCACATCCAGTAGCTGGAAAAAAAACAACCATTATGTATAAATCCATAATGCGATAGCAGCCTTATTAGTGCTGTGTTAACCTTGAAGTACTGCACTTCAGTGAACATAGATTTCTCGCACATGAAAGAGAGCAGCAGACAATGCCGATACAATCAATAGCCGCACTGACTCTGTCCAATTATGTTATATTTTCACTGGCTCCCTGTTTACACGGCTGTGATCCTTGTGTAAATGTTTCAGCATATTTAACATCTCCCCGTTGTGTTGTTATTTAACTGATACCTTCAATCGCTGCTGTTGACGATAAAATGTGTGGCGAGAAGAGGCGGAGAGCGACGGCGAGCCATAAAGGGTGGCCTTGAGTGAAATGCAGGGAATGAACTACTACAGGATGGAGAGCTTTGAAATATAGAAGGGAGCTACAGAGAGAGAGACGTGAGGAGAGGAAATATGATGGGGTCAATGATTGGAGCCTGGCCCAACAACTGACATGGTCGCCATTTAATCTAATGGGATGATAGGTGTTTATGTTGACTACAGCAGACCTGGGTGTGGAGGCTCTCTGCCATGACACACTCTGTGCCAAACTCCTACTTCAATGATTTTACAGTTTTTAAATGAGCATACATATGCAAACAACACACACATCCGTACCCCTGGGATGCTCATGTGTGCTTTGGAAATTCTTCTTCATGTTTATTTGTGTCCTTGCGTTTGTATTTCTGCATGAATGAGTCTCGCGCACAAAAAGGCATTGTTGAACAGGACAGAGATTTGGCAGGCAGGGGGGGGGGGGGGTAATCTCTCAGTGTTTCGCGCTGCCCTCCTCTCCTGTGTTCACCCAGCTGTGAGGATCATGTTTGGCACACTGGCTCAGGCGCCAAGACATCCAAGACCGGCTGAGAGACGAAAACATACTGACCCATTTTTAACATGGAGACAGGTAGAAAGGAGCAGCTCCAAGATAATCAAAGCCTGCAGTGTCTTTGAGTGGGTGAAGAAAAAGGAGGCTCCACAGCTTTGATGACCACAGAGAGAGGGACCAACTACGTTTGTGTGTGTTTTCAGTGCGTGTATGCAAGGGTCGCGGGGTTGTGTCCGAATCAAGAATCTAGCAATAAACCGTGCTTTTGAGGAAGCCTGTGCATGTACTAAAATCACACACCGCAGCATATTCTAAGTGAGTAAACGGCGAGGTATGCACATGACCCCCAGGAACACCCTCCCGGCTGCAGAATGCACCCATAATTACAAGCATGTCCCTCCTGTAATGACAGTGTGTGTAATGGGAGATATAAACATTGGCGCTGTGATAAGCCAGGCCCTAAAATTAGCCACGACAAGGTCAAGGATGCCGTTTCTCCCAAAGCAAAGAGGAAGACATCTGCTTGCACTGCCTCGTCACTCCCAGTCAATGTCAAAAGTTCCTCCGCTGTTTGACACAGCTGTCTGCTGCTACTGAATCAGGAGCGGAGACGAGGAGGCGAGGAAAGTGAAATGTCAAAAAATATATATTCATAATAAAGGCGTACCAGTTGGTGGTTTTATAAAGGAAACACATGCTGAATTGGTTGTTAAAGATCATCTCTAGACATGTTTTTAATGTATAAAAATACACCGTTTGGTTTCATCTGCTCTGTGCGGCTGTACTCGGGCACGCTGATGCTTTCAGCTAAATGCTAACATGAGCATGCTAACATGACATAACAATGATGCTGCTCGATAGCAGGTGTAATGTTTACACTGTTCAACATCTAAGAGTAACATGTTAGCCAATTAACCCTTAACACATAGTATAGCTGAGGCTGATGGGAATATCAATGATTTTCCAGGTATTATCATACACATCAAGGTTTTAGACAAATTGAAATTTTGACCAGGTGACGTTGCTATTAAGAGATCACTAGAGTTATAACAATTCATCCTGAGAGTGAAATGAATGCGTTGGGCTCCAAATGTCAATACAAGAATGCCACTGATGTGCAAGAGAAAAAGCTAGGGCATCAACAAAGTCAGTAGGATGCATCATCTGGGGACCATGCATGTCTGTACACAATTTTACATCAATCAAAGTTATTTCACTCTTTGACCAAAGTCTGATCAACTAACCTAACGCATTAGCAACCTTTTTGTAGCCATTCTGCTAGCGAAATTCATTCAATTACATCTACTCTTTCTCCCTCATTGAAAAATCCATAATCTCTGAATACCGTATGCAAATATTATTGTCTACTGTTATGTCTCCTACTTCTTCAATGAAAAGTCCATTCTGAGTGTGTGTGTGTGTGTGTGTGTGTGTGTGTGTGTGTGTGTGTGTGTGTGTGTGTGTGTGTGTGTGTGTGTGTGTGTGTGTGTGTGCACACTGCTGCATCACACATATGTTACATACTAAATCAATATCAAACTAACTCTAATGTCAGAGATATTAGTAGATCACGGAGAAACTAATATCAGCCTTTTAGTGACACACTGCGCACACATTATTCTTCACAGTGAAGGTCAAACATTGAAGTGCAGTAACAACAACCAAAATGCAATTTGAGGATGGCTTTAAGGCAAAAACCTGTTCACTTTGTAGTGCAGAAATGTGGCCCGAGGACTATTATTTCTCCAATAACAAGTTGTATTTTCAGGTGATGTATTGTGCTAAATGGCCAGAGGCCGCACTATGTCTTTCAAACACAGGGGCTGTGTATTTGTTGGCCATGTGTAAAGCACTAACCTAACACCCTGCTGAACTCCTGGGGAGGATTAGCTGTGGTACAGTTGCAGGAAAAGGAGCAGAGCTACAGTCACATGCAGATCCAAACAAATGCCTGCACACAAACACTAACACACACAGGCATGCACACATCACCCACACACACACAAACTCACATGTCACGCACAGCAGCTGTGATGATGCGCAGACCAGAAGTGCTCAAAGACACTGACATGCATCAGGAGGGAGACAGATTTCCAGGCTGATGTCCAGTTATTTGTCAGTGATGACAGTTTAAATCTGCCTACACGCAACCACATGTAAGGAGTCTGAGGCGTCGCAGTGATACCAGTGCTAAAAAAAACAGCTAGTTCTTACATTTGTATGAATAAATTATCACTTGTAACACATGAGAGAAAGCAACGAAACCTAACTGTCAAGCGTGTCCTTATTATCTCTGCAACTTTGGTGACAAATCCTGTCCCACAAATAAAGAGAACCTTTAATATTTGTTTTTAGTTCTTTCAATATTATTCATGAAAGAAACAGGGAGTGATTGTTGCTGAAGTGCTGGTTCGATTATCTAGATTTTTTTTTTTTTTTTAAATTTAGTGTGCAAGTGTCTGCCAATGGGACGATAAATTACACCAAGCCCTGGCCTTATAAGTGGTGTTTGAGGAAGAAAATGCAGCAAAATTGTTATAGCATAATGGAGAGGGTTAGGCAACTGTGATTTTATTCTCATTAATCTGTGAAAAAAAAAAAGTAATTTTATGTCATGAGCGGTGTTGATGATTATGCGTTTGGTAGGACAGGGACTATTTGTACGTTTAACAAGCAGACAAAAAGGAGAGCAAATGTGTAGCAAAAGCAGTACAATTCCTCACAATCCTTCAAAGCGTGAAAGAGCAAATCAACGATTATTCTAGGTAGAGGTCCCCGTTTCTTTTAAAAACTACCACAGGGGTAAAAAGGCGAAGAGGTCAAGGAAAAAGACGGTGGATTTAGTTTCACTGTCAATAAAGCCGGCACTTCTCCAAGCCCCTTGTTCTGTTGGTTAGCTGGTTCAATTTCTGATTGAGTGCAGGACCAAAAACAAGAGCTTTTCCTCCCTTTGCTAAGACGGACCAAAGCTTTGACCTCACTCTCACCTCTATTATCTTTCTCGTCTGCACTCTCCCTCTCATCTCTCAGCACTCTCTCACTGTCACGGATGCCTATTGAATACACCCAGGAGTATCTCACGCTCTCCCTCTCGCCTTTGTGTTATTCCTCTCTTTATGCCTTTTTCGTCAAGTAAACAGAGAAAATATAACAGCCAACCTTATGTTTCCTGAATAATTTTGTGTTAGCACAGAGGAGGTGGACGACGGTGCTCTATTTGTAGTAATCTATTAAAACAACCTTTTTCAGTTTCTGGCAGTGAGGTGGATTCTCGATTACTTTACGAGCTTTTGGATTCTTTGAACATTGATTTCAAATAGGAACTTAAAAAAAAGAGAGTTAAAAATAATTTCCTGTATATAAAGGTGAACTGAGCCCCGGCTTGGAGAAAAAACATAATCTGTATCCCAACCAGAGGTCAACCTCAGTGCACCAGACATGTGCTTGTAATCAAGAGGAAATATTGAAGTCAGAGCTTTAATCTTTGGCATACATTGCTCAAACAGAAAGCGCTGGATAAACCATGTGACTTCAACAGAAAAAAGAGAATCAAAAAGGTTTGTCATACTGCAGGTCTAAAAGACTTTATACTGCATATTGTTTAAAGCCTCGAGGCTTTACAATGCAGAGGAAACCGTCATTACTTAGATGGCAACGCTGAGAGGAAAACACACTTGACATGCACTTTGCATGAATGCTCCTGCAGACTGAAAATATTTTCTCTCCTCCTGTTCTTTCTCAAAAAAACTTGTGGGACCTTTTGAACGGACCTCTTAAACTTCCCAACATGCAGCTGAATGTATGTTTGTGTTGGACTTTTTCCACAATGACAAGGCTTAGCAGCTGCCTGGACCAGAGACAGGCATGTAGTGACAGCACATCTAAACATGACTGTGCTGGAGCACTTCCTTTTACTTTCATGGCAAATTACTTTTTGATAATACTTCAATAAATATGTTACTAAAAGAGAAATCATAAATAATGTTTACAGAAGAAATACAACTGTATTTTCATCTGGTTATATGCAGATGTTCTAGCTTTTATTAAGGATTATTTCAGAATTGCAGCTGATGTGAACATTTTCATCGAAGTGGAGTCTAGTGCTATATCAAAGCTGACAGACAGCGTATGAGAACGTCATCTGAGAGCGATGCCGCTTCTTTAAGAATCTCACAACGGTGCAAGAGCCTTGCAGTATGAAAGTCTGACAAAGGAGGCACATTAGGCAATTGAGAGACAGCTTGTATCAGCAGCTTTACCTACTCTGTCACAAGTGAAACACTTATTCTGTCAGAGTGGCATGGCTTTCTCATCTCCGTCAAATCAGTTTAGAAGCTTGACTAGCTGCCAATATTCGGGTTGTGTTTTGTGATGCCAGCTGAGGGTCTTTCGATAAGACTCGCAGCCACTATCAGACACATGCAACACGATCCATCTCTCTTTGGTTCAACGTCAAAGAACGGGGAATAATTGATTTATGTTTAACAGACACTGTGCGAGAATTGACCCAAAGCAGAAACGCTTTTGTTTAAGGTTACAATCCTTAAGATTTTCATAAAAAAAACATTTTTTTTTATACTATTTAGGGTCTGCATTTATCAACAATGTATTCACCTTCTGTATTGTCCTCTTGTATAAGTGTTTTTCATTTGTAGCGAGGGTTAAAGCTGTTATTGTGAAGCAGTCACAGGATATGAAATGGGTTAGTGCTGACTACAAAATAAATACATCTACACAACAAGACAGTTATTTTGAACAATTTTTTTATCAACAGTTTTAAATAACCAACCAACTCTCTTCTGTTGTGTAAAAAAAGACTATTACATCTGATGGTGGATGCTCACAGCATGATGGAAAAGACAAGGTATTGACTGACTTCTTTATTGGAGCAAAAGGAGTTTGTTTGGCTGCACTTTAAAGCAGATACAACAGCTTGGTCTTTTGTTATGTTCCTGATAAAGTAGCTGCTCAAAGAGTTTTTTGTAGTATTTAACCACACCTGTTGTTACCAATAGACAAATCGAACCAGGACTGAAATCTTAAGGATTTTAACAACTTTTATTGAACGCATCAGAGCTGGCAGAATACATTTTTTTTTTTTTTTTTTTTTTTTTTAAATTGAGCGTGAAAAACAACTATGAACAAAGACAATGAAAGTGACTGTGCTGCTCAGTCAGCACTGAGAAGTCACCAGTTAGAAGAGCCAGTGGCAGAAATCAGAACAGGCAACGACTCCCCCTTCATCAATTAACCCGCTGAAATCAAATTAACCCACAAGGAGTTGCGCTCCCCTCTGGCATCTTACACCACAAATGAAGAGCGATGCACATTACTGCACTTGTCTGGGAGCGAGAGCGAAACAAAAGCACCAAACAGGTGTAGGAAGAAGGCCTCTGGGGCTGCAGACACTAAACAGATGCTTTTCCTCTGCCTTCTGCCGCCACCTTTTCAAGTCCCGACAAACAAGGGACCGTCATTTGATCTGTGTTCTGTCGTAGCATCCAGCCCTGGGAGGTGAGCAAGCCAAGCGACCTAATTAGAGCAGCGCGAGTCCCCGGGGCTGAGTGACGGATAGACCTGCCAATCACGCTGCAGAAAGCCTCCATCAAGCCATGACTTCTCACCTGACACAAAGAGAGGCGGGAGGCCACAGCGGCCGAAGACCAATAAGGACAGCGAGACATTGTGTACAGTACACTGCAGCATCTGAAAGAGCTGACAAGATCCCCAGCCATTTGGCACATAAAACAACACAAAGCTGCAGCGTCAGGCTGCTTTTAAAGCGTTATGGGACAGGCTAAAGCAGTGGCCCTGCTTAGCCTAAATTATTAACGTGCAAATAAATAAACCAGTCTCTGCTTTACTAGTGTCTCTGGTGTAACTTAATCAACCGTGACAAGCCGCGGGGAGCTAGAAATGAGCAAAGACTCAAAGACAGAAAAACTGAGAATCATAAAGATGGAAAAACACCAAAAAACAGTTGCTAGGCAACATACAACATATATAGGAATTCAGCAAGGTATTCAATTTTTGAGATTTCTGTCTCCAGGGTTACAGTGGAAATATAATGTTTCAAGCACTTCTGTGGTTGCTTTACTCTAAAAATCACAAAGGAGCGTTCTGAACGTTTGAGGGTATTGTCTCTCCCGAGCACAACTACACCTCTGTTTGTTCCCTTACAGCTGGAATTCATAAGCTCAAATTTGGCTGAAGATATAATCGAGCACGTCATACATGCGTCAGGAAAGTCCTGGGATTACCAGAAGCAAAGACATGAACATTGCGGTATAGGATTACTCACTGTGTTTTTATAGTGAGAGAAAGAAAAAATGCAGTAATTGTACAATTAGCACTGCATTGAAGCTGTTGAAATGCCTACAAGTAGTTAATAGTCTGATTGTTCCTGAAATTGGGCAAATGGAGCATAAGTGGTATGAAAAATATCTAATTTGGCTCGTAATTTCCTGCATTGATTTTTTCCACAGGGATGCCATTTTAGATAAAATGACAGCCCTGCATAAATCAGCATGACTTTTCCTTGTTCCATTACACAGCAGATCAACAAAATATAAAGGAGAAAAACTGGAAAGCAGTAATGCTCTGTCTGCCTGTGTGTTTGTGTGTGTGCGCGTGTGTGTGTGTGTGTGTGTGTGTGTGTGTGTGTGTGTGTGTGTGTGTGTGTGTGTGTGTGTGTGTGTGTGTGTGTGTGTGTGTGTGTGTGTGTGTGTGTGTGTGTGTGTGTGTGTGTGTGTGTGTGTAGGCAAGCTATTAACTTTAGCCTAGGTCACACCTGAACAGGTTTCAACCTGCAACTCACCTGCCTGCTGTCTGTAGTCTGTTTGCTTACTTTGTGGGAGTGGAAACCAATCAGAGCTTTAACACTAAAGGTCCACTGCACTTCTGCCAACATGTTCAACACACACACACACACAGGCATACATTATGTAATGGCATTCAAGTTCTCCTCTCCTGTCTACTTACCCTTTACACCAGATACAATGCTTCCATGACATATCTTTGCCACCACCACCACCACCACCCTGCCTAAACACTTGGCCATGCAGCTCCATGCTCACTCAGTCATGCGTTCTAAATACTCTATCAAACCCTTTGTGTCCGACTTCAATTCTGCAAAGTCCATTTATTCTATGAGGCAAGCCAGGAATGAAATTGAGCTGTACAAATTTTTCATTAGCGTCTGAAAAATCATGGGTGTCTGCCTAATTCAAGATGAGAGAGAGCACCGTTTGGCAGCACAGGGAGGATCAATGCGCCACAAACGGCTGTGAATCAACAGTCTAAACATAATGTGTTTGTTCTCATCAAGTACCCGTCTGATTGGTCGCAGATAATCTCTCAACGGAACATGAACACATGATAATTAGAATTTGCAACAGCACAGCAGCCAACATTAATGTTTTTCTCTCTCCCTTGTTTTGCGGCTCTGAAAAGACCCCCTTTAACCTAAGTGTGCTTTAACTGCAATTGAATCCCAGCCAACCATGTTATTGGCAAAGCTGTCTGGCTTGCAGAAAATATTTGCCCGGTTACAAGCAGGTCAGTATCTTCCTTTAAAGAAATTCTCTTTGTCAAGGTGTCTGCAGTCAGGTGAAGGGATTGCAAACTGATCATGTGATGGCATGGAGAGCGGCAGCAGCAGCAGCAGCAGCAGCATACAACACAAGCTTTATCTTTTTTGGAATTCATTTACTAATCAGACAACAGGCATCAGACTTTACGGTCATACCAGAGGCAGCGTAGCTGCAGCAACATACATCTAAATTTGATAGTTTGGAGAAAAGTGGTACTAATCTGCAGGGAATAAATGCCAGCATTTAGGAGATGAAATGTGTGTTGCTGCATGAGACAGAACAACTATATTCAGCAGTAGTGAAACATATTTACTCAAGTATATAAGAACAATTCTGATGTACGAAAAAATATTTATTCCATTTAATGCTGCTTTATTACCTCAAGAGGAAATTATTAACTAATATTGCACTAGTTTTCTCTAAGAGCTATGATTCCCAGATACTTTTCTTTAAGTCTATTATTTAGTTCTAGAAATCTGTTGAGATCATTTCTAGTTTCATGTCCAAATAATCTGGTTTAATGAGTTCATTCATTTTCCTGAGTCAAGTGTAACTTTTGTTTAAAGAGAAGTAATCTCTCTTATGCTGATTTCCTGAAAATTCTTGAAACAAGTTTAAACTGGTTTAAATGACTCTCAATAACTTGTAAATTATTCCTTTTAAGATGAGTTATCTTTGCAGCGCAAAACATATAAATGATCATAACCAACAGGATAAGTAAAGTATACAACTAGTTTTACCTCAACCTGCTACAGTATTAAAATACAGCTCACTAGTTAATGCACAGGTCTCATATATGAAGGGACAATTCTGAATTATTTGATTATTTGAGTACATTTTGGTGCTAAAACTTTACTTGTTTTTAGGGTCTACTTCTTCCACCACAGATCTTCAGCACAAAAAAAAACACAGCAGCAGCAACACTGTGACAATGATGTGTTTAAAATATCTCTCTCTAGCAGCCTATCAGTCCATATGCCAGCTAACTAGCTGACTCTCCAGCAATCACAAGCACTTGGTGGCACCAGCTACTGCCCATTCCTACCGATCCTCCTTTCCCACTCAGCCTTCTGTCGCCCTGCACACATGCAGGAACACCAGCGGGCACTAAGAATAGATCACAGCTGGCACTGCAGGGCTTACATATTTCACACTCAAGCCACCGCGCTCCAAAATACTCCTGCCCATCCCGTCCCATTTCCAGCTCCGGGACCAGCGGTGGTTCCCTCCCTCCCCGTCCTGCCTTTGAACCGTTCTTCACCTCTGTGGCAGAGCCCCGACAAGCCTACTGCTCAGATAAGATCCATGACTACACTCTGGAAGAATTGAATAGAAAAAGAGACGTGTGGTATAAACAGAGACACAAGCGTGCAATCCTTGTTCACAAATCATTCCGTTATGGCGGGGAAACTATTTGAGGAGGCCTGTGTGTCTGCGTCTGAAATACAGAGTGCCATGTTCACACAGGTGGGCCACTGCCCACTGAGTCCTGTTGCGATGACAAGGGATTCCCACAGCAGTGACAGGGGCAGATTAGTGGGCGGCGCCGCAAAGAGTCTCAAGGTGAAGCCAGTGCTAGCTGTCAAAATTGCAAGCAAGCGGAGCCAAAAGCACAGGTCGGGCGTAGGGGGCGGACTGTTGAGTGAGGAGCAACCAGATGGAGCTGCTCCGTAGGGCACGCGGCTGGGGGTGGGTGATGCTGGGGGTGATGCTGGGGGTGATGCTCTGGAAACCTGGACTGATCCTCTCCTTGTGGAAAAGGACGATGGCATGGCTTCAACGTTATGCTTATGAACCACAGAGACAGTTCCTGGTTTTAAGATACTATATGTGAGAATTTATCTTTAACCTAATGTAACGAAACTAAAAAAACTGAGACCTTCCTTGACTTTTTGCCGATGAAATCCAAAGTATGTGACATTTATGTGTGTCCCCAAGTACTTTGCCGTTCTTCAGTTCCTCTACAGCTCCAACAGTGTGTCCTGAGTGGATAATGTCAGCTAACTCATCCGCCCACCCGGGGCTGATCCGGATGGTAAATTGCTTTGCTAACATTAAGAAGCAACTAATGCCAGATCCATGTAGCGTAGCTAAGCTACACTTAGCTGGCTAGCAGCAACCTCCTTCATGTCATGGAGCCTGTAGTCCAAATAAAACATAGGAACATTACAGATATGTAATATCTGAGTTTATAAAAAACTTTTGGGAAATTCCCCCCCAAAAGTCTTTAGTCTTTTATGACAGTTGTTGACAATAAGAAAAAAATGAACATGGCCATGACCATTTTTAATTAAAAAAATCCCAAATACAACTGCTTGTGTTTAGACTATAACCTTACAGATAGTGGATACAAAGAAAATCAAATCATGATATTTGGGCAAATAAACATGTACATATAGAAATTACATTTTAGAATATGTAATATCAATAATTTTTACACTGTGTTACATTTCTGTATTGCAGTATCTTGTTACTTATCAGCGTTTGCCCTGATATCAATATATCTGCAATATAGAGCAAATGTATTTATTATTTATATTAGCGGGCAGGGTCTACTTTAAGATTTGAAAACTTCCTTTGAGAACTTCGCCTTCTTTTGGTGTGATTTCTCAAAGTAAGATGTTGAAAAATAACTGTTTATTATATAAAACTTGTTCGGCATCCGTACCAACGCTGAGGAATCAGCAAAAACAACACCCGGCCCTGTATAAACTCCAACTTGACTGATTCTGTGGCCCAGCAAATGATGACACACACTTCATCCAAACCACAGCCTCTTCCTCATCCCTAAGCATCCCTGCAGTACCCACCATCATTAATAAGGAGAAAATGCAAACAGCCTACATTAAAAAGGCTCCGTCCCTGATTACCTGTTTCTTCTTACAAGGCACGGCCACTCACCTGCCATAAATCAGGACCCTGCTGTTAATGCTATTCTCTCTGCCTCATCTCTTAGCACTCCATTTCCATAACAGACAGTGGCATCATTATTACACATGCAAGATCTCTATTGGAATACAGTTTGGCTAATGAGCACCTCTTAGTTGATCACATTAGACCTCCACTTGAGGACACTTAATTACCAGTGTTGAGGGGGACTGAGGATGTCCTTTAATTAAGGGTGCTGCATTCTACCCATGTTTGTACAGGCGTGCGTCCTTGGGATATATAGGATGTATCCCGAATAACATGCGAGTGTGGGTGGAAGATTTAGTGTTTGCATGTGCGTTGCATTTGCGTTACATATGCTTGTGTGTGCATGTGGGTGTTTATTTTTTTTCCCCTCTTTCCGTGTGTGTGCATAATGTGATGGGTGTTTGAAGTTTGTCTCCCGAGCCTGGATGGTTTACAGTGTGTGCACACACACACACACACACACACACACACACACACACACACACACACACACACACACACACACACACACACACACACACACACACACACACACACACACACACACACACACACACACACACACACACACACACACACACACACACACACACACACACACACACACACACACGGCTCTCGACTGTCTCCTTGCATTTCATATTCAGGCTGGGACTCTGGCTGGTGTCGGCGTCATAAGAACTGGCCCAGTCCACAGAAAGATGACTGTTTTTCTCTCTCTCTCTCTCGGTCTCTCTCATTACGTTCCTCCCTCTTTAATTTTCTCTCTCGCTCTGTCTCACTCTCACCGTTTCTCCCTCAAATAGGCTGAGGCTAGCAGTCAGGAAATGCACATCAGTCATAATACTTTCCTTAAAATGAAAACAGATTTCGGCTGCAGTCTCACTCACTCCGTTCCCTGAAAACATTCCTCTAATTCTCCTCCCGTCCTACACCCTTCCCTCCTCCGTTCGCCACTTCAACTTAGCACACCAGGATCTTTTTTTTTTTTTTTTTTTTTCTTCTCCCACTTACAAGGGTCTCGTTGGCTTTTGCTTTTTGTCACAGATGGATGATTAACCAACAACACAAGACAGTTGTTTTGTGGGTTGTGTGATGGCTGCGATCTCAACTATGTGACACCGGCCTCTCAGAGCGCATGACAGTAATCTGCTACGTCGCCATAAAGTCCCACAGCATGAGCACTTATGCTTTCTAGAGGTACTTTTTATTGATGCGGGTTGAAATAACAGCCAGTAAACGTGTGTGAAGGACGAGGCTAGTGCATGTTGGAATGCTGTTTAACAGGCTGTCAAACCAGAGCGCTCACCGTTTTAGCCACGAGACCTTTTTGTAAGAAGATAGACATCATGGACTGGAGGAAAGGTTAAGAAATATCTCACATTAGAGGTCATATTCTTGGCTTTTCTGGTACTCTAAATGTCAAAGTTATGCTTGCTACTGATGAATATTAGCATTAGTGTTATATTTTCTTTGAAACGATTATTGTTTTATTTTCAGAAATGTCTGAGGAAATGACATTCTCAATTGCTGAAACAACTTTCAAAACCGGAAAAGATTGACCTTTTTCAATGATTACAGACAGAAGCAATGTTTGGGGTTTTACCTTGACAAAAAAAATTCAAATTATTAATGGAAAATCAAAAAATCGATTTTCTGTTGAACAACTAATCAATTAGTCAACTAATTGTTTCCGCACTAAACCAATTAATGAGTAAAATGCATGCAGAAAATCCTAACTGAGCAACTGTTCATATAAAATACATATCTTTCTAAGTCGCCTTTTGCTGGATCAATGCTCACACCTGATTGCAGAGATAATAACAGCCCTTTAACCTCCACTTGTTAAGCTCTTCATGCACAAATGTCTCCTGATCAACATCAGGATGCAATCTGCGTCCCTCCGTCTGTCTCCTCTGCCTCTTTGTCTCAGTCGTATCCTCTAACCAGGACACTTGGTATGTCATTAGTGTTTTGTTCTCTCTTGGACTTCCCTGTAGGAGCCCTGCCTGGGAGCAACCGCTGTGGCACTAGCCAGTCATAAATATTCTCAACAAGCCAGCTGATGGATGGTCTCTTTCTCCCTCAGTTTGAAAAGGGATGTTCATGGGGCCAGCACGGCGGCCAACAACGCCACGGCGAGTGAATGAAAGCTTGTTCCGCGACGGAATAACCTCGACTGAGACGTTGACAGAGACGTTTTCAACTGTAACATGTCAGACCGGGAGAATTTAAGACGTCTGATACTGGAGCGCAGTTACATTCATTTCTGCACCAGTGCACAGAAATTCAGACAAGGTGCTTTAGAATAACTCAAGATACTATTTAGAATCCGTCTCTCTGTGCTTTCCGTCAGAAAATATACTAAAATACATGAGAAGGAAGAACTGCCAGTGAGTTTTTTTTTAAAAATGTTATAGATTTCTGCAAGCTGTGGGATAACTACAAAGTTTATTTCTCTTCTCTATCCACCATCAATTCTAAACCAATACCATGAGACATTTGTTTCTCTAGCTTTGGGGTAACCTGTGTAGTGTAACAGGGGTCAGCTGCTGTAGCTGCTGGACAACCTGCATGATCACCTAAAAAGCCCTCAGGACCCCTATGTTGTTGTGGTTCTCAGCAGCCTGTGCCTGTCTACCGCATGCCTTTCCACTTGGCTGCCTGTTTTAGTAGGACAGTTAACTCGCTGATTGCAGGATGAAAACTGTGAAAACACACTGTTCAATCCCCTCCACCCTCAAACACAGTGACTACCGCAAAAATGATACTGCCTGTGGAGTCCAAAAAACACCTTTTTTGCACAGAAAATAAGTGTGAAAGTGTCGTTTCCGCTGTGTGCTCGATTCATGCCGCTGTCTGTCAAAATCTGATTAACCTTCCTTTTCCTACAGAAGACATAATTATCGCATCAAATTTTGAATTGAAAATGTTGCTTTTGTGTGCTACTCAGTTCACATTCGCACAAATTGACCCCAATCTCACAATTAAAACTCAGCTAGATATTTTTGTAGATCAGCACATTAAGCTATTATTCACTGAAGATCAGATTTTTTATTTTATTCTCTGGCTTTAGAAACATTCAGGAGAGGCAGCAGTCCGCCTTCTTTCCAAGTTAGTTGCTTGGCAATGCAACAGAGTTCCAGCTAGATTTACACTGAAATTATTATTTAAAAAAAAAAAAAAAAAAAAAAAAAAAAAAAAAAAAAAGGGGAGGGAGGATACAGGCCAGAGCACACTGTGATCTAGATGGAGAAACATGAGTGTTAATCTATTGTTTATCTGCTAAACCCATGCCAAAACAAGCGGGTTTTTGGTAGCATTTCAACATTATATATATATATATATATATATATATATATATATATATATATATATCATATATATATATATATAATCAAACGCTATGAGATGTGTTTAGAATCAGATAACAGTGTTATTCTTTTTAAACCATGTTGATTTTAGCCTCTGGGCTGAGATGTCTTATTCTAACAGGCTTTAGAGGTAAGATGTGGTAAGATGTGGTGCATTTTCTCGGACCATTAACCCGTGTTAATGATCCCCCCCCCCCCCCCTTAATAACAACATCAGCCATTGGGTTGGCCTCTGTAAACGCAGACACCGCTTAAGCGTGCCGCCCACGGTTCCTATGACTTGTCAATCACAACTGGCTCCTCGCGTGTCTGTGACAGGCATGCTTTATGGATGTTACCGTACCAGAGAGAAGATGTTGGAGTGGCAGTCCTCAAGGCTTGCCCCGTTAGCCACCCAATTCGCTGTTGCAGTCATAATCGTCCGCCGTTGGGGTCGTCAGCGCTGGGCATGTCGAAATCCTACATCGGTATAAACAACCGAGCAGGGCTGACAAATCGGGCTCCCCGGTGTTCGAGTCCTGCCAAAACAAGCAGGCGTATAACCTCACAAGAGGTCCAGAGACTAGACTCGGGATGGTCGGCCAGAGGGAATGGGCGTATTCAAAAAGAAGTGCAGAACGCATCCATGAAGCCCCCGGCGGATATAACGTTGTAATGTAAATCCAAAGCGTGTGCGGATCAAAACATTGTTACAAAGCAGGTCAGGCGACTCCAAACGTGATCACCGTCACACAGGCGGAGAGCACAGCAATGTATCCATCTCAACCCAGGCACAGAGGGAGATCAGCCCGTTTCCAGATCAGTGTTTCCGCTGATAGTTTCATCATTTAAATGAGCATAATCCATGGAGGAAACGACTCCTTTTTTTTTTTTTTTTTTTTTTTTTTTTTTTTTTTTTTCTTCTTCTTCCGCGCTGAAGAACAGCCAAAAAAAAAAAAAAAGAAAGAAAGAAATGCAAAAAATAAGGAGTGAAAACTTCCTTAAAATAAAATAATATATATATATATATATATATAAATCACACGTTCGCTGCTCTGCAAGAAAAAAACAAAAACAATCGGGCTTAATTCAACTTAAAGCCGAGACGTTGCATGCAGGATATGTGATTCCGTCTGCTCCACAAGCTGATGCACCACTTGTGATAGTTTTCGAGAATTGCACGAGCTATTTATAGCCTTCTTTCTTACCACAACCGTCCCCTCTCTCACAACGTGAACCCAGTCTGCCTCACGCAAAACAACACACACACAAAAAAGAAAAAGAAAAAAAAAAAACACACACACACACACACACACACGGGCGCTGCGATCCGGAATGAGGTTTTTTTTTTTTTTTATTATTATTTTAATCCCTCTGTTGCTCTTCAATTTAAACGGAGCACAGACGAGAGAGGGGTCGCAGGGGGGGAAGAAAAAAAGCCCCAAAAAAAGCCCCCCGGTGCTCCTCCGTGGCAGGGCGGACAAAGTCGAGCGGGCTCCCAGTAAACCTCGAACCAGGAGTCAAAGCGTCCAGAAAACACTAAACTCTTCTTACACTCCACCACCAGGATCAACGACAAGCAGGCTTTCTGTAGACCGAGGTTTGAAAAAATCCTTCCTTCCTCTCAGTTTTTATATCATTACGAAACGTCCTCTCGCGGCCACAACAGCCTCAATTTTGCACACACACACACACACACACACACACACACACAAAAAAAAAAAAAAAATAATATCCTTTTTTTTTTTCTCCTTTCTATTTTTCAAATGCACAGTTCAAGCAAAAGTGACAGTCCTTGTCTGGCGCCGATCATTGGCGTAAAGAATACGTTGCACGCTGCACAGATCTCTTTATAAAAACCACCACGGCATTTAAAAAAAAAAAAAAAAAAAAGAAAGAAAAAAAAAAAAAGCAGCGAATCCTCTTTCCTTTTCGAGAAAATGGTTTGATTATTGAATTAAATCCTCCCGACATGTGCACGGTTCTTCCTCCTCCGCGGCGGCTCGGTGTCTCGTTGTGTATCCCTCGGAGCGTGTGGTTATATTGGTAAATAAGTGTGCGTTGTAACCCGAGTGTGTGTCATCCTCACCCTCGGTGTCTGTTTGCTTTACGCGGAGCGCCGCTGTAGCAGTTTTCTTTTTTTTTTTTTTTTTTTTTTTTTTTCGCGCACGATCGTCCAGCCCACCAAGCATTGTAATGTAATGGCGGTCGGAAGCGTACTACCGAGACTCGCCTTCCCATTTGGCCAAGTTTGTGCTCACGTGATCCAAAGTCTGGGATTACAGTAGTGTTTAGTATCTTTGACATGAGGCTGGATCCGTATCTGGTTGTTGGTGTTGTGCTGATAGTCAGCAGTTCATTTTATTATTAAGACGCTCTTTGTTGTGAGACGAACCTCTGCTGTTTTTTTTTTTTCTGTTCGTCTGTCTTATTAAAAGTGCTTGAGGAAATATTATTTTATATGATGTTTTTTTTTTTTTTTTTTTTTTTTTTTTTTCCTTCATCGATGTGTGTGGTGCCTCTCTTTGTGATGCATTGGTTATATAATGTAACTGTGTTCACAGAGGATGTGACAGAATAGAGGTCAGTGTGATTCTTTCATAAGAGGCTTCTAATGTAGGTTAGTCTCACCAAATTCAACACATCAGAGCATCTTATTAAGCTAGTTATCCAAACTATTCATGAATCCAGGTGGTATTTATATCCATAGATTATAAACAAACTGAGGTCATGATGAGGACAAGTCCCCCCCACCCCCACCCCCCCCCCCCCCCCCCCCAAATCACTAAAAATAGAAATCTTTGATTTTGTATGGAATTATTTGTTTTTGGTTCATGTTGATATTGTGTATATTATGTTAGATAGCAGTTTGGTTTAATTTAAATCTGCACTAATCAATATTTTCACATTTAATAATAGAGGAAGTCACTATGTGTGATGTGAAAGGTACCACTCATGATGAACACACAGAGAATTATAACCAGAGCTGCAGTTCTTCTCAGCTCTACGGAGCGTTTTAGCGTTTTTCAGCTCTTTGTTTTTGTTTTGCGACCTGCAGGTTTAATTCAGCCTCACTAATCATCTGCATGTTGGGCCTCAGCAGGCTCTAACATCCAAACAGTAGACCTACTAGATTAGCCACTAAATGTGGTGGAGCATTTAGCAGCTAAAGAGCCAGACATGTTTCTCAGGAGCTGGCTGAGACCAAAACCAGAGCTTAAAGGACACTGAATATTGGACTTAAATTCATCAAGTGACCATAAACATGACTCCAAATGAACGCTAATGTTGCTCTGTATCTGCTGTGTGTGTGCTGTTTGCTGACACATTTGCCGTACAAACATTATTAGGTGAAAATATGACATAATGCAGGTTTAAATGTAGCAGGCCTTTCAAGGAAATTCCTCTTGATATCAACACACTCATCTAACTTAAGTCTAACTTAATGTGAACTTTCTCTCTTATTTTCCAGATCACAGAGTTCTTTCCAATATTGCATTGGTATACTAACTTATTTCTTTACTCGTTTTGTTGGTTTAAAGGTTATGAAATTGAAATGCACCGAGTCTAAAAATACTCCACCCCAAGTTTACTAATCCCACTGGAGACTTGACCATAGCGTTCTCAATGGCCACTAGGGTGCTGATTATTTCCTAACTTCCTACTATCCAGCTGTGTGTGGATTGTTATATTTACGTATTGTTGGAGGTTTTGTTTACACTATCTATAAAAGCTTCAGTTGTTCTTTCTGTTCTCCAAGATTGCAGGTGGTGCCCTTTGAGGCCAAAGAACAAAAGATTATTATGAATACAGCCGCAGTTTCCTGAGGTAGACAGAGGAGGCCATCCAGGACTGAGTGCATCAAATATGTGCATTATTATCAATCATTTATTTTATCATAAATATGGGCTACATATGCTTGGATTTTTTTTTTTAAAGTTTGGACTAAAAATTTAACTGGATTTGCTGTTTTTTGGTTTTTATTTGACCAATAAGTGGATGTTTTTCTGAACTCTGGAGGCTGTTTTATCTCATATATAATTGAAGTCATGAATAAACAAAAAAAGGAAAAGTCCACCTGCTAAAAAACATCTGCAAATGAGGTCAATAAGCTTTTTGTTCCTAAATCACATTGGCCCTCAATAAAATAAAATAAAACATCACATTGAATTGAATGGGCTTTTTCATTCGCAGTCATAAAAGTGCAATGATTTTTTAAAGGCCCACACTCCTTTTATCAGGTTCTTTTCCCAGGGATTTATTTTGCATGCCACTGTGACTGTATGAGGACTCAGTTGAGACCATGACACGAGAAGTTTCCCTGCCAGGTTTTCCCCTGTGCATTGGCATTTGACTGAACAACTAATATTTTAACCACAAGATCCACTGTAGTCAGGTAAATACATAACACAGGATTATTTGATTTTTTTTTTATGTTGCAGCATTGTGAGTTTCCCCCTTTTCATAGAGAGACATTTGAACATCAACACACCATCATGTGACGTGTTTAAATGGCTGCATAGTGGCAGTAGTTTGATTTCTGCTCTATAATTTATAGCCAGTCAGGCCGAATTTCTACATGGAAGAGATGTTACCTCTAAGTGTAAATCTAAGAGAGCTATTTATAGACAACTGTGGATTCTCTTTTGCTGCCATACATCTCTAGAAAAGATCACTATAGACCTAGTGTTGTTTAAAATCCATTATGACATACTCAGAATTCTGACATTAATCACTTCATACAGCTTTACGTATGGGAGGAAGCAGCTTGCATCTGGTACATATTGCCACAGAGAGGGAGCCTTTAGTCCACTGATTCCTCTTCTATATCCGAAAAGCAGGGGAGGAAGATATGAATCAGATGGATGAGCGAGGGCTTAGCCTGGCAGTTATTGATCCCGTTGCTCCAGGAACGATCCAGAACTCATTTGGAGACTTTCTTCCACCTTTTGTTCAATACATCTCTTAAAGGCTTTCAAAAGACTGGCGCACACGGTTCGGCACACTTGGTGCGGAGCTGATAGGATGAGATGCTATCAGTTTGAAAAAATCTATTTCAATGTGCCACATATTTCCCCTCATCAGGCCTCCATTGACTTGATCTGTGTGTGAGGAGAAAAGATGCATTACTGCTCTGATTAAAGATAATGTGTTTGTCTAGACAATGTGTTTAGTCTTGTTTGGAATGGAGTGGATGAGCATTTGTGTTTGTGTATATTGGGTGTGACTCTGTTAAAGTATGTGTGGATATTTCATTTAGTCTTCCATATCATGTAAACAGACAAGGTTCAGACGTATGTGCAAACGTATATTAAAATCTTTTCAAACACATTAGAAGTTATTTGCGGGTAGTTTGTAGTTCTCCTGTAAACATTTTCTTCTTCTTTCTTTTTACCCATTAAAACACGTGTCAATTATTGAATAAACCTATTAATCAGAATTGAAACTGAAGACTAAAATAAGTGACAAAAACTGAACTGTCCAAATATTTTTGCTGGATTATTAGAGGCTTTGAAAACATTATTACAAATCTTAAATCTGAATCTATAATATTAAATACTCATGATTAAAGCAACATTAAAAGCTAAAGTTTGGAAAATGTTGTAAACTGCTTAATCAGGATACCATACGTTTACTTAGTGGAGATTTGCATATCATTACTAGTATATCCACTGAGTCAACCGTGAAAGACACATCAGACCTGGCAATTAATTGAAATGCAGTATAATGCAAATGTAAACTGGGAGAGTTTAAAGTACATTTCACATAAAAACTACGCAAAATACCTCAAATTACAAAATTAACGCCAATGATAACGTTGTGCTAAATGAATAGCATCAGTTAGGTTAACACAATTAGATATTTAATGTCACACATATTTCTCAATTTAAATGAAGTAATACCTATATTTACAAAGGATCGGTAGTAAAGCTGAAGGTAGATTAATTAATGTTACAGTTTGTGACGCTACAGTGACTTCCAGTTTACATAGTTGTTTGCCTTTTTTTGGGGCAAGGCTACAGATGTCCTTACTTTATTAAGGAAAACACTAGTTTAAAATTAGCTAGTACCTGCTAGGAACTTACACACAAACTTAGTAATGAATTCATGAATGGCTGGTGTAAATCAATCAGCACTATCTGAGTGTGGTTTGACCAGATTTGATTGACAGCACATCACAACTGTCGTAATTTTGATTCAAATGTTGATCCTTATTGGTGCATGAGTGCTTTTGTAACAGAGCCCTGCCCACTTGGAACTGGTGTGAGGAGAACAGGAAAAAAAAGTGTTTAATGTAAAATAACCCAAATCTGTCATAAAATGTGTCTTTGTAGGTTCCCAGTGTTTGTAGTAAGAGGTTCAGAAAACACGTTTTCATGGCCTTTCATACATTACAAATAGGTCACGGTGGCAAACACTGCTTCTACATGTTTTTCTGCATGTTTTGCATACAGCTAACTGTTGGAGCGCTCATTATTAGTTTAGAACGTGCATATTGCGAGACATAATGCTTGCATGGACATGGAAGGGTATTTATCGTTCATACCCAGAGAGGATTGTGTTCCCTTTTAAGAACAAGCACTAGCCTCGCAGTATCTTCATTAGTGATTGATGGATCACCTTGTGCTAAGTTAACACACACCTAGCAGCAAATTCTCTCCATAAAATCAGATGAGAGTTTCTCCTCTCTACCACGGCTCCAATACCTCTCTGGCATTTCCTGGAGCGCAGAGAGTCTCGCTGAGAAGAATAGATGGTGTGCATTATAATGAACATGGGCTGACACCGCCTCATCCATCATTCCACCCAGGAACATTATAGCAGGGCCAGAGAGAGAGAGAGAGAGAAGGAGAGGGTGAGAGACTTTAAATCACATGACGTCTATAGGTCTAACTCCTCTTAGACTGTCATACGCTCATTGTTGTGGTTTTTCTCACTGTTCATTCCACTTTTGATTTGGCTCTCAGAAGGAGATCCGTTTGTCTGCCTGTCAGTTTACTGTAGACCTACTGCAACTGTCCAAATGTATGTTACCTTAAATATACTTCTGTCTGTTTCCACAAATGCTTGATTTGTGTCTGTCTACCTTCTATTTCTGCTACTGGGTCTACAGCTACAGATTATTTTCCATTTAAAATAGGAATACTTAGTTTATAAAATAGCAGGACATAGAGAAGAATTGTCCCAGAGGTCAAAGGTGACATCCAATCAACCGTTCAAAACCAAACAGCAAATCATGACATTTAGGAAGCTTGAACCAGTGTTTTTTTTTGGCATTTTTAGCCATGCTAGAAATTAGTCAACTATTAGGATGACTGAAATATTGTACACACATTCATTTTCCCCAGAGGATGAACCCTAATGACGTTGAGGAACTCGTCACTTCTCTTCTAGCGACACCAGCAGGAGGAAAAGTTTGTTTGTATTGAAATATCTCAACCTGTCCTTGATGGATTGGCACAATATCTTGTACACACATTCATGGTACTCAGAGGATAAATCCTACTGACTTGGTGATCAGTCTCCCTTTTCCTTAAGCGCCATCATGAGGATGTCATTTTTGTTCCTTATTTAAATATCTTGGCATATTGCTGTGAAATGTGGTAGCCATGGTCTTCAGAGGATGAATTGTACCATTTCTGATTACATTTAATTTTGTCTAATACTTTGGTTTGTGTTTAAATACCTGCAAAACTAATGACTTACCATCAGCCACAGCTGTACTCTGTGTTCAGTGCTAAGTAGCTCATGTTAGCATGCTAAGACGATGACATATTTTGATTATTTCTTTTGCCTGTCCTGCCTTGTGATGATAGATGTTCCCTCCCTCTGTTCTTTGCTACTAATCACAATAACCTACTGTCTGTCTGTCAGCGAAGGATGCACTCTAGTGACCATGATCCCCTCTCCCCTGTGAGCCCACTACACCAGTTACAATTAATCCTGATACTGGTTCTGTCTGGTGTGGTTTTATGCACATTTCTTAACGTGCCAAAGACTTGACACTGAGCACTCTTGTACTTTTGAATTAGTCCGTTTGTATCAAAAGGACACACTGGAGGTGACTCTTTTAATGCCCACCTGTCTGTGTGTGTGTGTGTGTGTGTCTCTGTATCTTCCCGTGTGTGCATGTTCATCTGTGATCTCGAATGATTCAC
This sequence comes from Anoplopoma fimbria, assembly GCF_027596085.1. NCBI lineage: Eukaryota > Metazoa > Chordata > Actinopteri > Perciformes > Anoplopomatidae > Anoplopoma > Anoplopoma fimbria. The sequence continues at coordinate 14,914,741 of NC_072462.1, read as the reverse complement.
TCAAGCACTGTGAAGACTGTTGTAATGGTGTTTCCGCAGCATATTGATTTCACGGTGAGCAGACGATGTCTTTGTAGGATTACTCGAGAGAAGGGAAATTAGATGTTATCTCATAACAACAGAAGATGGAGGGGGGGGTCATATGGGGTTTTATCTGATTTTTAAATTATGTCAAGCTGTCAAACTCACTGATACACAGATGATATGTGTGCTGCAAGCGTCCTCTTACGCTGCGGATTGGGGATGATAGCTGTAGAAACACTGTAACTAGTAAATCAAGTGCAAGAACAAAATATAGATTTAATTTAAATTGCAAATGGCAGCTTACAGTTATGCAAGGTAGGAGATAGCCTGAAGGTTAGAGCAAGGCCTTTAATCCCCTGTTGCCCCAGTAAACCTCCTCTGTGGCCTCTTTACAAACCTGGTTGTACTGCATATTTCCACCTGCAAGTGGAAGAATGTAGCCCAAGCCGCATGCTGCGCTTTCATGTAGAAATATTACCACAGATAGTGTGCTTTAAGTGACCAGCCAGCATTTCCACTTGGCTGCATCCTCTGATGCCACCTGAACAGAATTCAGTAGGAGCCTTCAAGCTCCTCATACATAATGTATTGCTGAAGGTCTGCTCAGTTTTCATGTTCACCTAATTCATTTCACAAGAGAGAGAGAGAGAGAGAGAGAGAGAGAGAGAGAGAGGGAGAGCTCTCTGTCAGCATACAGAGCACACAGCCTGTCTCGTGCTGTACGCTGTCAAATCGGGAATCACCACTTCATCACTGACAGCTTCTTTGTTGCAACAAGCGCTGTCATGTTGCTCTTTGTTTAGCTTATCGAATATCATTGCAGCTTATTGAAGACAATACATATTGATCCACATGAATCTGAATTATTCCTGGAGTCACTCTGTCAATATGAAGGTCCTGATGTTGTGATAGATGCTGTATATTGCGGTTGCCAAAAACATTTTAAAGGTACCTTACAGGTTGTTTAAATGTTATAAGTTATATCATTAATACAATTTTACTTGTTTCTATGTGTCTTTTGTGCCGATTATTATTTTTAACCTGCATTTTTAGCTTAAAATTTGTACTTATCTTTTAACATGTTTCAATTAATTGTATAATGGTTGCCTTTAACTTCTTCTATTTATCATCTTTCAACATGTTTTAATTAATTGTATGTTTCTTGCCTTTCATTTCTAAAGAAACGATTTAAAGATAAATCACTAACTACAATACCAATAATGTGCTTTAGTGCTAATTTCACCCCCTCCAGAGTAAAGAACTTGATCAAATCGACATAATAGCATCATTCAGCATAATTCTCCGTGCTCTTTGTCTCCACGTTTCACAGACAGAAACTGATATTTATTAGTTTAATGCTCAGTGACACGTCTCTGGCCTTGCCCTTCATTTTTTATGTGGCTTTGCCTTATTTCTTTTGTTGCCATGATTTGATGTGCCGTGATTGTCTTTTGTTTCTCTTTTGCTCACAGCATAAAATCATTCATGAAAATCAATCCAAACACAGCCCGTGCTTCTGTTTCTCAAAACGTAGCCTTCTGCTGACCTCAATAAATCGACCAGAGAGCGTTAAACATTTCAGTTAGTGCCCTTAAAGTGGCCTTTCCACAAACATATCCTTCACTAAAGGGGGGCACTGAAAGCTGTGTGTGTGTGTGTGTGTGTGTGTGTGTGTGTGTGTGTGTGTGTGTGTGTGTGTGAGAGAGAGAGAGAGAGAGAGTGAGAGATAGGAACAGGAGCATTGTGCCAACCACTATCGTATCTAATGAAATATTTATGTATATTTATATATATCCCTGTTGAACATCAACATGTTGGGATTGTCACTGTGAGCATGTTAGCATTCTGACTTTAGCATTTAGCTCGACGCCTCACTTTGCCTAAGTACAACCTTACGGAGAAGATAGCATGGCTGTCAACTCTTCCTTGTAAAGTTTATTTGGTGATTCTCTGCCAAGGACCTTTGCAGTGCCACATCCATCTAGCAGCTTACTTACAGTATTCATTCACAGCAGCTACTGCTTTACCTCCTTTTCACTCCTCTCCAGTATCTTCTGCTCTCAGGCTGCAGATATTATCTTATCTCAATTTGTAATCCACACATAACACAAAGGTAGTGAAGAAATCAGAGCTCTGTTTTCTCTATTGAATCACCTTTTAGCACCTGTTCCCATAGAGGGGCAGGTGCCTTTGAAGGGGCAGGTGCTTGAGAAAAACAATGGAGTCTAAAAGATTCAGAGCCAAGAAGGTTGCCCTCCCCAGGGGACCAACAGGTTCTGTCTTTCAAGTTCATTGCCAAAACTCGATCACATTTTGTTTGTGTGAATGAAACGTCGACTAGCTCTACATGTTAATCGTGTAATCCTAAATGAAAACATGATATCAGCTAGAAAGTCTGGAAACCCAAACAAGGTAACTCAAATGAGAGTTCCAGCTCCTCCACTTTGTACTTATATGGACCTTACAGTTACAGCAAGAAAAGAGGATTACAACCGACACTGTGAAATGAAATTAAAAGGCATGACGTGATTTTCTCTATGTTCAAGACATATTTTAATACAACATAATCACGCATGAAAACCCATATTATAAAAGAACATTTATATATTTCAATACAAACATGTACCAAAACACAATATGCATACAGACAATTGAATATACTTAATATTTGACATGATGTATTTAGCAGACTTTTTTCTTTTAATTGTAGTCTTCATGCTCAGTTTATTTTCAATAATGCAAATAATACCGTTTTGTGTTATCAAATGGAGAGAAAATGCAGTTTAATTGCTATATATTGTGGCAAATATTCAACTCATTTCAAAAATTTTAAATTACATTATGATTTGTAATGCAATTATACAACTTTTGAAAATCAGGACTTGGTCTAGTATCTGCACAGTTAATGGATTTTGTATCTGAAATGCAAACTACAAATCACCGCCACAAACTGTATATAATATAAAGCAAGAGTGACACATATTTGTGTTTGTTTGTCCTGAGAGAAGACTTGTTTTTCTGCAATGGCTGTATGGATATCAGTGTGGGGGTGGAGGCAATTGAAAGGCTGGGAATTCCTTGAAAAAAAACCGTTGAGACGAGTGAGAAGGAGAGAGGGAGGTCTTTTGGCCACTTGTGGCCTTCACAACCCGGGCACAAATCATAGAGGGACATGGCATCTGAGTGACAGATGAACAATGCTCCCATTTTCAGCCCCCTGCGAACAGGCCCATCCATCACGGGAGGGGAGATTAATTCAATTCATCAGCTTTTTGTCTCCTTGGGCCCCCTAATGCCACCTGATATTGCTCAAGGGGGACTTATAAATGTTTGTGGATTTGATCTGAGCCCGCTTGCTCGACACTGAATTAAAACATTACTCTTTACTTTTAGCAGGAACGGCTGGTTTTGCCAACAGCCTGCCTGCCTGTCCTGCCATAATTCTGATAAAGATTGAATTCTCCTGAAGAGGAAAATGCTTGCCAAAGGCAGAGAACAACAATGTAAACTGAAGTTTGCTAGTGAGAAGAGCTTTGGCTGGTGGTTAAAGAAGAAAATACAGGCCCTGGAAATGTTTACCAAAGAAAAAGCCACATCACCGTGGGCCTTCAACTTTTATTTAGATATTATCAAGGCACAGGAGATAGTGAGCAGCTTTAGGCCGATTAGCATGAGGCTGTGAACGGCCATTAACACTTTGAGTGATCCATATTACTTTGGTCAACAAGTTTTACCAGTTTTATCTGTAGGCCAACAAAAGAATGGCCAGCTATCCTATGATTCACTCAATTAATCCAAACATCTTTATTTTAAAATATATGCTCTCAGATTCTTACATGAATAAAAGACTATCTGAGGTTGGAGTCATGAATCTTGTGCTGGAAGCCAAAGTGAGTGGTTCAATGGACTGGTGTCACTTTTGTGGTTTTTAAGTATAAGCTTACTCTATAGTGATTTGTTTCAAGTGAGCATAGCTTCAGTTCTGTCAAGAGGATAGGTGGAGCATTGCACAAACAGTGTTAGTGATGACCTCTAGTGGCCATTACAATAACTGAACACAGGATTTTTCTGAAATAAAAGATTGTTTTGAAGATAAACACTTTACATAAATGGAATGAATTCTTATTTAAAACCCAAAACAAGAGCCCTTTAGAGATGCTTTATGCATAATTATTATAAACCACTGCCATCGTCAAGATGATAAACACGTGACATTCTGTGTGAAGCTACGGAGTGTACCTTCCATGAATACATGTGAAACGTGCATTTTAAAAACAGGCAAAAACTTAGGCTGTACTACTTTCAGAAAACCATTCATCATTATACATAGGAAAATTAGGCAGCAGTTTTGGACAGTCAGTCTTGGCTGAAGACTCAAGAGGACATTATCAGTAAATATGTGCATTTCACTTACACAAATAGCCGCTCTGCCTATACAGCACACCACCCAAACCAATCAATAAAAGCCACAACAAACAAATAGTCTTAGGATAGGCTCATACAGGGAAAGTTGGATGAGTCATGCCATTTCAAATGTTGACACAATTTTCTGCATTATTAACAGACAGGCCCACTGAAATAATTAACGCAAACTTCATGATACAAGCCAAAAAACACTCACATTTACTTCTCACATTCTGCGAGCCTGCAACACCTCTGATGCACTTCTTCGTCAGAGATCAGAAAAGAGAACAAGCCTCACATACAGTCCCCTGACTTTATAAAGACATTATAAAATAAGACTCCTTGAGAATAGTTCCTCCACAAAGTTCACTTTATTTGTTTTAAGCATAATCCACCTTCTGAGGCTGATAGTTGATCCTGCCTCCTCTCCAGACACACATGTAATAGGCCACGCTCAGAGATCCCACTACAGACAGCAGCAGGATGGACACTACCAGGACGATTTTCCACACTTCCGAATCATCCTCATCATCATCGTCGTCATCATCATCTGGATCTAAAAGGAAACAACCATCGAATGTAATCTGAATTGAGGGGTTTTAAAGAGACTATGACGCTCTGGATTATAAATACACTACTGTCACCTTCTTCTGTCAAAGCATACGGTTCTGCAGTATTCAGCAAGTTCTGGTCCTCCACCACCACCAGTTCAACAACTTCTGGTGGGCTCTGGAGCCCTATCCTCTCTCTTACTGTTGGAAATGGTCCATCTGTGTCTTCATTCTGTGGATTCTCCTCAGTGATGACCCACTGGCCCTGGACGTATCGAGGAATGCCTGAAGATGTTAAGATGCCAGGAGTGAAGGAGACGGAGGGAAAACTTTCAACAAGATCCTTCACAAATAAAAATTAAGCCAATTGATCAAATTAAGATAAATATTACAATTTTCTTCTTACCTGCCTGAGCAGTTGATGAGGCCAAAAGAACCAATAACACAAGATTAAGAACAGACATGACTGTGCCTACAGCTGCTTGTGTTTCCTTAGCCCTTTAAGTGGGCTCTTCATCCTCAGAATTGGTATCAGCTGTGGCCTCCTGACTCAATCAAGATAAATAACTGCAACTGGCCTCTCAAATCACTGCTGGTCTGATGGGCCTCTGAGTGCTTCCATTTCATTGGTTAAAAAGCCCCTTGGATAACGCCTCTTTCATCTGAATGCAACGGTTACTCAGGAAGTGGAACTTTACTTCCTGAGTAAAAAAAGAGCAAGTTGCTGCGCTGCCACTTTAAATCACGCTGTAGGAAGGTGTTCTTATAGGACGGCCTTGAAGCAGACTGCATTTAGATAAGGCTATAATGTTTTCCACTGAACTGAGCTGTCAATCATTACTTCCGAAAGCTTCAAAGAGGCTCTGCATTTATTGTCAATATTTCCAATGTAGAAGAAGATAACCACAGGACTGATAAACAAAACAACAAACAAACACAAACAGAAGAACTCCAGAGAAAACTTTATCGTGGTATTTTAAACTTTGATTTATTTCAAGGCAGATTTTTTTCTTTCTTATCCAGTGTGTCAGAAGTTGTTACAGAGCAGGAGGACTGCTGAATATTGTCTTTCCATTGTAATGAATGGAGCTTCATCTTTCAACACTTGCTTTCACATTTGAAAAAAAAAAAAAAAAAAAAAAAAAAAGAAAGGCTGAAAATGTGACTCATATCACCCACTTCCGAAAAGACTGCCACATGAGAAAACACGTTCAAAAAAACCAAACCGTTCATTTTCATTTTGTGCATGTAACAATAAAATACAATGAAGTCCTGTGTACAATCTGAAGTTTTGAAATGTAACATGAATATATAGATTTTCACAAGGGATGCACCAAAATGCGTAGCCGGAAAAACAAATGAATAACATTATGGGTGCATTACATTTAAGGGCCTAAGCCATGTTACCATACACATTGAATCACTGGCTTACTGGGACACTTAAATGAACTATATGTACTATTGTGCTTCCCCTGCTATGACAGGTCAAATTGCCTGAGATAAAAAAGTCTGTACCCTTAAGCTTACAGAAGGAAAAAGTAAACCTGAGTGAATGAAAATATCCATTGATGCACACACTGGAAGTTACAATCATTCAAAGCAACAATTAAAAAAAAATCTAAATGTGCATTGTGACCAAATCTTGGTATTAAATATTATTGAACATCGGCAAGTTAGAAAATGATTGGTGCACCCCGAGTTACAAATCACAGCCTCATATTTCAGCATTTCTATCTCCACGATAACTTGAACAGCACCCCTCATAGAAAAGAGAATAATGTGTGACACAAAAACCTTATTGCTAGAATTGAACACTGGTACTGTTCTGACAGAAATACATTGGCAATAGTAACCGTTCCCAATACAACATGCTCCGTTTTGTCCAATTTGCATGTTAAATTTAATATCAGATTTCTTATTTCACAACATTACGTAACCACATACCTTATTTTTAAAGAGGGAGAACAATCCCTGAACTTTGTGAAGCTCACATATGTACACAACATCTTCCCAGGTTTATTTTGCATAGTTCAGCATGAGATACAGTAAATGACTTGGCTCCTCAAAGAAAAGCAATAGAAATAATGAAGACTACAGAATCTGCATATTTCTAAAAAGAATCCCTTAAACCCGTTTCTGCATAGGCGCTGACCCCCACACGTATTTGAAGTACAATGCTAAATTGAATGTGAATGAATTAAAAAAAAAAAATGTGCTTAAAAGTACGTTTCAAAACGTCTCACATTTTCACACTAAAGAAGTTACAGTCAAGTCTGACTACAGAGTTATCGATCAACAGTTGATATATTGGTGAAACAACAAATATTCTTATTTTATGATAACCATATACCATTTAGAATAAAATGGATTGTAACCGTGGTGTAAAAGAATGCTCCCAGTGCAAACATTGGCTCCCAACAGGAAGGTCAAATGAAACAATAGTAAGTGCATAAGACACTTGAAACATGTATTCAAAGTAACAGATGACTTTGTTTTCAGAAAGAAACCAGAAACAGTCAAAGACGAACTGTCAGGAAGTCAAGAATAAGAGGGACATTAGAGCAAACTGGCTTTTGTTTTTTGGCCTGTCATTATAGTCCCACTGAATACGGCTAATAAACACAGCGAGCCCTCCTCAACGTCTGGACATGAGGTGAATGTATTACTCTAAACCATGAGGGCAACCTTGGAGGCTTTTTTCTGTAAGGAGGATCACAGGAATATAACAGCACACTGCGTCCCTGCCGGATAATACTTTAAGAAGAAGGATTTCACTGTGAATATTTAAACATATTTCATACTGTTATATTCCTGATTGCCCAGAGAGGTTCAAGTTAAGGACCACAAGGAGATATTTCATGAAGCAGGAATTCCCTTTCAACTTACTTATATAAATTGTATAATTTTGTACTAAAATCTACTTTATTAATGGTATTTGTGACCAACTGTGGAGCCTTGCTCCATGAAATTCTTCTTCACCCTTCTTTAGTGCTCTTCACATTGATGGACAACAAGAACAGGCCTACGTCGACTGGAGGGGTTTCTAGTACCAGGAGGGGACAATCTGTCCCCCATGATCCGTCCTTATTCCTGCTTCTCTTCCTCATTGAAGACCTTCCGAAGGCTCGAGTCGAGAAGGTAGTCCACCCCCCTACAGCGTACAAAAAGGGAAACATTGTTATTTTGGACACATAATAGAGCATTTCTGAATCCATTTCATAAAAGCAGAAGTGATCTATGAAAACTTAACAAGAGTAAATATAGCAATGAGTTTTTAAATTTCTATATGTAACTATGTTGTTTTCTTTGTGGCTCCATAACTCAGTCATGTGACTGTCTTTGCCATTGGTTCTAAGACCAACCTCTTATTTCACTACATGAAAAGCGAGTGTGAGTAAAATAAACTTTATTTTTTTTATATATTTAGGTTTATCAAGGGGCGTGTGTTACAAAAACTTTAAACTCAGCCAAACACTTAAGCTCAAAACTATTTGGCATATCTTTGATCAAGAGGATTTAATGTGTGATTTTAATGTGGTGTGGATTTTTTTTCAAAAGCATGATTTTGAAGTTACAATCTCATAGAGCTTTGTTTTGCGCTCTTTGGCGGCACCTAGAGCAATAAGCAGTAATTGCAGGGGTGTTATTGGATCTCACTTCCCAACAGTGTCACCTTTTACCCGGCATGCCTACACAGACACAGAGTCCATAATACTGCAAATGCAAGACCTTTCATCGGTGGGCCATATCAATCACCACTGAGAAGGATCCCTCTGTTAAAGGTTTTTTTTTAGGGGAGTTTTTCCTGTGCCGATGTGAGGGAAGGACAGAGGATGTCGCATGTGTACAGATTGTAAAGCCCTCTGAGGCAAATTTGTAATTTGTGATTCTGGGCTATACAAAATACACTGAATTGAATTGAATTGTGTAATCTCATTCGGCAATAGATTGTTACTTTACAGACATACATTTATCGAAAATCTTCAAAAGTCAGCTCCTATTCTACATTTTCTTATCATTAACAAATTCCTTGAAAGGACCAAAACACTGTGTTCAGTTCAAAACCCCCATCTTCTGCACTTTTTTCTTACTTAAGACATAAAAAAAGTCTGAAAAATATGAAGTGTCAGTCATTTATAAAATAGCAGAGCACTGTAGTTAACATCGCTCAAACAATATTTTCTGGTATGCATCCATCAAACACACAGAAATGACTCATTAACATGGGTGGAGAGTCGGCGGCAAAATGATTGGCACTCGGCAGAAATACATATGCATTCTCTTTCATACCTTCTGCCATTTCACTGTAGTACAGGTAACATCAACCCATCTCCAGCCATGTCTGTTTCTCCCTACTTTATTTTGTCATTAATATTGTTAACCAACAGTTATTTTACTTCATGTGCTCACCTTTTACTCTTATGCACTTTTATCCTGTCTGTCTTTAACTTGAAGAACAGTTAATAGTGTGGACTATTTTCAGTGGCGGATTAATGCACATTTGGTGCTCTGGCGAGTATTCTGTGAGCAGCCAAACCCTTCAAATAATTCAATCTAACAAAATGAGCAACTTACATAATCAACATGAATACGAAAGGACCAAATACACTTGTGCCAACCTGTCAATAGGAGTGATGATGAAGGGGATTGTAGAGAGGCCTATAGCTGTCGTGGTCCACTTGCGGACGGGCAGGGGCCACTTTGTTGTTTTGCCCAGTAGGTGCAGTGACGCAGCACACACTCGGTTGATGGTGAAGCCCGGTATGATCACAGAGGCGAGGGCCTGCCACACAAACGTGTCAACCACGGCCACCGCTACCCGCGTCGTCTTCCCTGGGTTGTCGCCGTGGGCCTTGAGGAGGAGATGAGGGATCAGAAAATCAGGGTTGCCACAGCAACACAGTATATCCACAAAATAATATAATAATTTATTCAAAATTTGAATGTCTAGTTGCTCTGTTCTAGCTTCCTTATTCAGGGACCCAGTTTCTATTTTATCATCTCAGACGATGGTTTCCCAATCTGCTGGTTTGTGACCATGTCTGTTTGCAACCAAAGTGTGATTTTCTAGCTTAATTTGAATCATTTCTAGAGTCTTGAAACAGTAAAAGGATATCCAATAACACAAGAAGAAAAGAAAATAAGTATAATAATGTAGCAGAAATATCTTTGGGTTAGTGCATCTCGTCACCCTTTAGATTAATCTTGTAATTCCCCTTAAAGCCTGATCTTAAATAATATTGACCCAATATCTATTTATCCTACTTTCTCATTAAATAATAATTAAAATTTGACCAATATGATTGTTAATGAAGATAACGCATACAAATAGTCTTACCACAGCTGCTTTCTTCCCTTTGTCCACAGCATCAGCAGTAACGTACACAGTGGCCACCGCATAGCTGCCCCAAACCAAACTCACTGGGACCAGAGCACGAAAAGCCTCCCCGACCTCATTGGCGTAGCCTGTGTGCAAACATAAAAATATAGACACATAAGACTTCAGCCTTTTTAGTCTCCTCTTAGTGCATCAAAACTTTAGTTAACCAGCCCGCTAGCAGGTGTTAAGCCTCAGGACTATAAACACACATTAGCCTTTTTACATTTATGAAAAGCTATCTGCTCCATTCTGAGCAACAGGGCAGCACATTAAACACTCAAAGCTCAGCTTTTCAGTGGTGTCACATCTGGGAGCACTCATGATATGAATTTCAAGTGCCTCCAAATTCCAGTACATATCCTGCAAAACCCAAGAGGCTGATAAACTTCAACTTGATCTCCGACAAATGCAGAGCCTCATTTGGAGAATCATGCGCTGCCCATTCCATAAGGGTTGAATGACTCAAAACGCCCTTGATACCTTGATATACACAGAAGTAAATGTTAACCTCTGGTAAAAAATGATCTCTGGTCTGAAGGGAAGTATTATCTTTGGTTCAATGATGACAGAACTATAAGTGTGTGGTGAAGGTAAATACTGTGGCCGCTGTTAGTCTCTATCTCTGGTACTGCTTGCAAAACTAAGGCAAGCCCTATGTAAATGTTAAACTTTGTGTGCCGAAGAAAGCACTCACTTTACAAGCAACCTTATCACAGCCTATTAAAACACAGCTTGGTGACTATTTCTTTTCATCCCAATATTGGCCATCGGCTACATGAAAGAGGAACAATCATAAGAAGCCAGTGTAGTACACACTTTGCAGTTTTGACTTGGACTCTGCTTAATAAACATATCAAATAAGTGGGCTTCTTAGTCTTAATTCTCCGCTTAAGGGCAATCAAATCAAGATGAGATGAAGATTAGTGGAATATTAGATAATAAGAAACGTATGATTTTAATCTTAGGCGTCAACTAAGATAATCACTGTGCACTACAGCATCATTAGGTGCTTCAGAGTTATCACCATCAGTTCTACTCAATCGGTCACAACGGTCCAGCACAATCACTGGCCAGATGTTACCTTACATAAAAATGATCCCAATGAGTTCTATGCCATGTGATATATCCACATTTGGGGAAAATAAATACTGGTATCTGCAATTGCCCTGATTTGAGGTGTGAAAAAAAGGCGTAATTGGTGCATCCTCACAAGATGCATGTTTAATACGTGCACACTAATTAAAATACTGTTCATGCAGTTATCTGAGGGTGCTATGGACTTTTCACAGGGTTGTGGAGGATCTTACATGAAACAGGAGATGTGAGTACTCAACACTTTACAGAGATTAATCTTGAGCCTTTTCTTGTTCTCACTTAAAGAATGTCATTGAAATTCAGCCTTTAATTAGAGATGCAGGAGTGAACGATGCTTCTGCAGGTTTAGTTAGAGAGCAGATAACAAGACAGCTTTTGTCTCTAAAAGGTGGTCGAAGAACAAATCAAACCATTTTAACTTAAAAAAACAAAACTTTTTGGGCTGAGCTTCACTTCCAACAGTGAATATGAACTCCAAACTCAGCACTGCTAAGAAACACAAGAACATATTCGGGATGAGATGTTGTGAACATCACAACAAAAATCAGAGGTGCAATAAGTGTTTATAATATAAAATATATATATATAAATTTGAGTTGCATCAGCATAACATTTAACAGCTATTTGCATCAAACCCAACATCCCAGATGGCGGCACTATGAGCAATATGTTCTTGCTTTACAATTATTCAAAGAACAAGAGAATAAAAAATAGAATTTAAGTTCCTGAATTTCTGAAAACTGCAAAAAAAAGAAGTCATATAGTAAAGTTTGTTATTTAGGTATGACGCGCTCTTGATCTCGAACCTAAAACAACGAAAAGTGGAAAATGTTACAATTTACAGAAAAAAAAAAAAAAAAAAGATTAGAGCCCAGTAGTTGTTGTTCATATCCATAAATGTTGGTTCTGCTTTTCCTACTATGACTAGTAAAAATGTCTGCTGTTAAAAAAAGGCTGAAGAAGACAACAAGACAACTTTATGGAACTTGGAAATAGCTCACTGCTTTTTTGCTTTAATACTGCAGAGTGACTACTGAATCTGCAGCTCCAGAAGCACCTGTGAACATAAGCTGATAAGAGCTTTGCTGGTATAACAAAACGTGATAAAACAGCCCAGATAATATTAGGTTCCAGCAAGGCACACAGTTATGATAACAAAAATGCCCTGCCCTAGCATAATAGGCTGGGGTCCAATTCTCACCTGTAAGCAAATGCTTCACTTGTGATTCACTAACGTCTGTGTCAGTGAATATGTGGTCAGTGCCCAAACACCGGGGTTAGTAATGGCTGCAATAACATTAACATTTTACAAAAGTTTGCTGCTGGATTTTCTCTCTTCATTCTTTTTTCAAAATCATTCTTTGCAAAATGTGTACAGAGGCATGGTATGCAAGTACCGATTTCAAGGGAGAAAATATGCAAAGTATTTTATCAGCTTTAAACATAAATGTCTGATAAGGTTGCATGGAAATCTGACAACTCCATGAATTGAGCTATTGTTTTCAAATGTCAATGTTTATGGCTCATTTTCAGACCAAAACCATATACATATTAGAACAAATCTATAGGAACACTTTTAGATGTACGTCCCTGCATTTCAATAGAGATATCTAACTGCACAGACAGGATTAAAGATGTGAGCAAATAGATTATGCTTTTTATGAAGGGGATAAACAGGTTCACATGACATGGTCCCTGTTGGCCAATGTAAGCTGTGGAAGAGCAGGAGAATAAGGCATGTTCACCAGGAGAACTGCACATACAGTGGGAACTGCTGCTGCAGTATGAATGCCCTTCAGCCTTTTTATTTTTTATTTTTTTAACTCTACTTGCCCTTCTCAGCTAAAAGCTCATTGGGTGATAGTGTAACCAATGTAAGTAACGACCCCTGAGTTTAAATAGGAGAAGAACAGCAACGAAAACAGGAAGTTGTACCTTCCACAGGAGTGTTGCAGCTCTCAGTCTGGTCATGTCTATGGGCGGGTTTTTTTGTGGTTGGGATTGAGTCACTGTCTCAACTTGCTAAACAACCTTTATTGAGACAGACCTAAGTTACAGACACACATCAAACCCTTTGAATTACAGTTAAGTTCAAATACATCATGGAAACAAGGTACAAACAGCGGTAATGACGTCCAGTCTTGGACCGTCGTCCATTACGTGCTGTGGTAACAAAATGACCTTGCTATAAATAGATATTTTAACAGAGGTTATCCAGCTATGCTAACTTTAAGCTTGCTAGCATCTGACATGCAGCTCCAGGGTCATGAAGGCACCAGTACAGCTTTAAATCTCTGCACTATGCTGCTCGGAAAACAGTCGACACATCATACAAATTATACCAGTACATACCTAGGAAGCGGACCCATGTATCACGATATATGTCGACCGTTTTGCTCGTTTTTTCTTCAATGGGATCCATGCTTAGCGTCATTCAATCCATCCCCCGGTGCTCTGCTATATGAACGACGGTGAGAGCAGTGAGAAAGCCGACACGCTGCAAGGACCGTGAAGGGGGCGTGGTCTTAAAGCATCCAACCAGCTGCTCAACACAGGGTGGCAGCAAAACTACTTTACTTTACTAACCCTCAGGTTTCTGCAGATATAGGAACAAATATTTATGTCTTTCATCACTGTGGACTCATACACTGCAATGATTAAACCTCTGTGTTGGTGTTCCCTGATTGTATTGTATTTATTTTGTATTATTACTTTATGTGGACCCATGTGTTTGAAATAAAGTGAAATTTAAATATACATTACATTACATTACAGTCATTTAGCAGACGCAGATATTGCCCTTTCATGGTGCCTATTCCTAAATAACACTATTTTTAATTAAATCAGCACAAAAAAAACTGAACACAGAACTCCATTATGGTGGGGCAGTATTCCAGCAGCAGGAGTACTGGTTGGTTTCTGGGGCTCCGGGCACAATTTATTGAAGCTGCTATCTATAGGCCATGCTTGTATCGGTGTTTAAACACAATACAATATTTGCACAATGCAAAGTGCATGGGAGGGTCAGTGTGGCTCAATATAGGCCCACAGTTCAATTTTGCCCTGGGGCCCCTGCAAATGGGTGTTATCCAGCTGTGGTGTAGTACTGTAGATGTAGACTATAGTGCAAGCTTAGTAGCTGAAAGAGCACTCAGCAGATAGACAGGGCACATAAAAAGCCTATAAGAGGTAAAAAAATAAAAATATAACATATATATATCACTGCAAACTTACTGTTTGAAAAGATTCTTCTGCAGCTCCATCTTTAGTTTCAGAATTACATAAAATAAACAGATTGATTATTAAGAGATGACAGAAGGGATGTCACAGGGGTCAAAAGATACATTCATCCTAAAGTTATGCTAGTATAATGCTGGCTGGTCTGTCAAAGCACTTTGTAAACCTTGTTTTTAAAAGGTGCTATATAAATAAATTATTATTATTATTATTATTATTATTATTATTATTATTTAAGATAAGATAATCCTTTATTAGTCCCGCAGCGGGGAAATTTGCAGTATTATTATAAACCATGAATGTTTCAGGAATGTATGTAGAGAAAGACAAACAATACCTGAACTACTAATAGGTTCAAGAGTATCTAAAAATCATATTGTACCTTATTTCAGGAGGTGCATACTTCGAATTGAATACATTAATTGATTAATTCCCACTATTGACACTATCTAAAACGACCATCGTACAGCACATCCAATTAAAAGCGTGCATTATGATTGACACTTACACGGACCAATGGCGACGAGCCATGCAACACAGTCAACCAATGGGAAGGAAGCTGACTATTCGGTGGGCTGAGTTTTGACCTACGATGGCCGCCGCCAGCAGCAGTAATAATTATTGGGAGCCCAGATCACCATTCAGACGGAAAATAATGTATTTCAAATCATACTGGACTTTTGCTTTTCTTATTTTTGCAGCAGGTCGGTGTTCTGCCGACGATGATCATGAAATGGAAGAGTTTTTAAAACGGGAGTATTCCCTTTCCAAGCCTTACCAAGGTAACGCTATCTTTCCCGTTATATATACCCCATACACGGGCACAGCGGTGCCGATGCACACGGGCAGGCTGAGGGACAGATGTTTCCAGAACAACGCATTGAGCCATCTAACTATCTATTTATACCGTTTCTTCCTCAAATATCTGGATTTGTTTTTCATTACTGTAACAATCAGCCTGTTATACTGTTAACCTATTATTTTTTTATTCATCATATATATATATATATATATATATATATATATATATATATATATATATATATATATATAAGGTAGAACTAAATGGTCTTTAATGAAGCACATTGTAAGGTATTGAATATGGTGTAAGCTATGGTGTAAGCTGTATATATATATATATATATATATATATATATATATATATATATATATATATATATATATATATAAACATATAGATATTCATAATGTAAATATATACATACATATATATATATATATATATATATATATATAACGTAGAACTAAATGGACTGTAATGAAGCACATTATATATGGTATTGAATATGGTGTATAGCTATGGTGTAAGCATATATACATATATAAATATATATACATATATATATATATATATATATATATATATTCAATACCTTGCATTGTGCTTCATTAAAGACCTTTTAGTTCTTTCTTTTCTCCCTCAAACAGATGTTTGGTTTAATAACTATATACATATATAAATAAAACGCTATAGCTAACATCATATTCAGGTCTACCTTTTCTCAGTACAAAGATGTTTTGTTTAACAACAGACGGTCACTGATCTCTATTGTGTTGTGTCATCTTTTTTTCATGCTGACGGTGCTATTTGTGGGCTCAGGTGTTGGATCCTTAGGCTCCTCCCACTGGGAGCTGATGGGGGATGCCATGGTAACCACCGACCAGGTGCGGCTCACACCTGACATGCAGAGCAGGCAGGGGGGAGTATGGAGCCGCCTTGTAAGTACACAAGATAGAAATGGTTTCACTTTTATATTCACAGCCAGGAGAAACAGGATGTAGATGAGAGCGAGGGTTAGAGCCCTCAAATACTAGATGAAGTGAAACGGGTTGTACACTAAATTGTCGGTTTATTAGTTTAAGCCAAACTAATGCAGTCCAATAAAACAGCCCTGCAGTGTATCCGACCCTCATGAAGGCCACATACCTGTTTGTGATGCTGCTGAATTGAATTACATTGTTTAGACAGGTGTTTCTAATATTTAGTCTACCCTTGTGAATATAAATGCTGCTAAACAAAGTGCATCCCAAGTTATCAAGGGGTTGGAAATATCAACAATATTTTTAGAGTAGCCTAGTGGTTATACTGCCTATCAATTATTGTTAATTGGTATTTACTATATTCTTTACGTTATAATGATACAACTGGTTAAACTTAGCCAGTAAAATTCACATTTACAACAGTTTGCTTTCAGACAGTCTGTCATCTTCTTTGATGATCTAAACCTGTTGGATCTTATCTCGCACTAACCACAGTAAACACCCTCATCATCTGCTGCCAATTACTGTGGTTGGCAGCAGATGATGCTGCCAACCACAGTAATTTCCCAACCTCATTTCACAAATATGTCAACCCACATGCCACTCAACTCAACAGCTGATTTTAAACGTTTGATTTGTGTTTCCTCTTGCCTTGACCCAACGGGACATATCTGTGACACAGCGCTACAGAAAACACTTATTGAAGTTAAACCAGGCTTCTATTTACGTTTCGGTCATCAAGTTCTTCTTTTGGTCTCGTATTTTTATAGCCAAGTTGTTGGAGCATCACTGTGTATTTCAGTGGCTTTATTTAACCTGTGTGTGTGTGTGTGTGTGTGTGTGTGTGTGTGTGTGTGTGTGTGTGTGTGTGTGTGTGTGTGTGTGTGTGTGTGTGTGTGTGTGTGTGTGTGTGTGTGTGTGTGTGTGTGTGTGTGTGTGTTTCTAGCCTTGCCATCTGACGGACTGGGAGATGCAGGTGCACTTTAAGATTCACGGGCAAGGAAAGAAGAACCTGAATGGCGATGGTCTGGCCATTTGGTACACTAAGGAACGTATGCAGAAAGGTAAGCGCTATAGGAAGTCTTACTTCATCTCAACTCATCAAAACAGCTACTGTCAACACTCTGTCCTTTTTATTGTTTTACAGGTCCTGTATTTGGAAATATTGACAACTTCACCGGCTTGGGTGTGTTTGTGGACACATATCCCAATGAGGAGAAACAACTAGAGGTATGCTGGAGTGGCACTGCTAAGATCTAAGGTGTTGTGGTGTTCTGGCAAATTTGTGTAAAAGGACTGTCTTTGTGTTCTTTTTTTGTGCAACCATTTGAGTCAGGCGCAGAAGAAAAGATACACTCCTCGCACACAGGTAACCTGCTTTCAGATGATCCCAATTCTATGTCCTAACCTCTTTATACAGCCTCTATTGGTCCTTAATAATGATTCTCTGACTACAAATATATACCCTTATTTTAGTAACCACACTGACATGTTTTTGTTGATGTTGTTTTTTATGTCCATGCACGATTGCTGTGTCTTAATCAGAGTAATCTGAATTCGAAAAGGGTTACAAAACTATACAAAAATAATAAAACAAGTATTTATTGTAGGCCATATAATGAATATAGCATGCACATGTGTCATTCAAGTGAAATAGTCAATGCAAGTTTGTAAATAAGAGTTTTAAAAACTCAAATAATGTAGAGCATCTCTTCTTTATTCAGTATCTTACAAAAACCTACCTGCATGACCTATTTACAAAAGTGTCACATCTTTATCAGCGTATGATGAGGGACTAATTTAAGTCAGGAGTATTTCCTCATCTCTCTCTTTTCCCCCTGTGACCACAAGAGGATCTTCCCCTTCGTGCTCGCCATGGTCGGGAACGGCAGCATCAGCTACGACCACGAGCGGGACGGTCGGCCCACAGAGCTGGGCGGCTGCAACGCCATGGTGCGCAACCTCAAACACGACACCTTCCTCTTTATCCGATACGTCCGCCGCAGGCTCACGGTGAGAGGCTCAGTCTGCAATCATCTACAATAATAACAGGGCTGAACATACGAAGAGACTTACTCATGTCCACAACCAGTTATTTGCATTCACTGGGTGCACTGGGTTTGACCCGCTTATATTTATTTAAGCCACCTTTTTTTTAATGCAGTCCATGTCCAAGATTTTAGCTTTTTTTTTAACGCTGTATTCAGAAAGTCATTCATTTAACTCAGTAAACCTGCTTTTGTGGGCAGAGCTGAGATGAACCAGCTGCCCAGGTATTTACATTCAATGACGAATTGCTACTCTTGTTCAGGTGATGATAGACATCGACGGACAACATGAGTGGAGGGATTGCCTCGACTTACCCGGGGTGCGGCTTCCCCAAGGCTATTATTTTGGAGCTACGGCCATCACAGGAGACCTCTCAGGTAAAACTACTTTCGCTGAACCAAACAGATCCTTAGATATCCTTGGTGATTTTAAAAAATCATTTACCCAGTGTCACTGTACTTGTTTTCTCTCCTAGCTTCAGAGTTTGCATCATTGATTTAGCAGTGTTGATACAGACATTACTCACAAGTGTATTGATGTATACATTGCAACTTGTCAGGATGTGATAGATGCATAAAGATAAGGTTATTAATCAGAGAATAGATCCTTTGTGTAATCAGAATATATACTCAGTGATAGGAGCAAAAGGCTCTGCTTGAATTTGACCATTTGCAGTGAACGTGTGCGGCCCTTTAACCACATACGATCGGTTCTAAATCATATGTTGTGTGTTTTTGTAGATATAATCATCTTTTATGATTCTCAATTAACAGATAACCATGATATCATTTCCCTGAAACTCTACCAACTGACGGTGTTGCGGAGTCCAAAGGAAGAGGATGATGAGGACGATGATGAAGAGGAGATAACGATACCCAGCGTGGATAACATGGACCTCCTCAGATGTAAGAAAGATTCACACAGACGTGTTATTGAATTACAAGTAGTCTCCTTCTGTCTTTCTGCTGCTTGTCACTCTTTCCACCACCTTTTATCTCCTTCACTGTCATCTCTCCATCCGCCATCTTTGTTTCTCAACTCACTTCCTTTCCCCCTTCCTTCCCTTTTGAACGCCCTGCCTGTCGTCCTCTCTTCCAGTGGCTCAGATGGAAGAGGGGATGAGTGGAATCGCTATTTTCTTCACCGTGCTCTTGTCCATGCTGGGTTGTATCTTCCTCATCGTCATCGGCCTGGTGGTTTACAGCCACTGGAACGAGAACCGACGCAAGCGCTTCTACTGAGAGAGGACGGAAGAAAAAAGGAGGAGATTGTGATGGCTGCTGAGGTCCATGGACCAAAATGGAGACAAATAACTGAGACCCTATACTGTCGAGAGCAGTCGGTTGTTTTATCCTGAGGACCCTATCTTCTATATATAGATGGAGTAGATGTATCACCTGCTACAAAAAGCCACTGTCCAACTTTGCCATTGGTAGTCATGAAGCAGTAGGACTTTATTTTTAATCCATAGCCCCTGCCTGACACACACCGACTCGGCCTTACCATCTCCACCTCTGTACTTGTTACACAGCAGACGTGCAGTATGACATCTTATGAGCAGCTACTTTTATTGACAACGTTTTCTGTGTTTGAAAAAATTTAAAATTCAAAGATTTTTTTTTTCTATACTGACTCTCAGTTCATGGATGTTGATTTAATTGCTTTGAGAAATATAAATATTCAAATATCCAGTGTTTTCCTACTCTACATCATGACTTGAAGCGGTAACCAAACAGCAGTAAAAACTGAATAATGCCATTCTTACTGTTGCTCCTTAAAGATGCATCTCTACTCTACTTTGCATTAGAAAAAGCTTATCTGTGCTTTTCACCTACTAATCATTTTGACTCCCGAGTATATACTATATAGTATTCTGTATATTATCACCCTGTACTTGTAGTATGCATGACATTTGTTGAGGTTATTTTTTATGAATCGTCTAGCGAACCGCTGTGCTTGGTTTACATGGAAAACTGGCCTGTCTCATTGATGCATGTGACAAAGATTTATGTGTTTTGGGAAATATTTCATTTCAGTATATCACTGTTCCCTTCCCCAGATTGTATGTGTGTATTTGAGAAAAAGTTTTTTGCTTATCAGTTTAGAGCAAACTTTTAAAAACATATTTAAAATAGATATATTTAAATGCCAGGAATGAACTTTGCACTGAAGAGGATTTTGATGACTAATCGTTTCCCTTTTTACTTTGCACATTGAAATCTAAAATTACTTTTTGTTTGCGTTTCTTTTGTTTTTTTTAAAACACCACCTCTGACTTTGTGTGTCATATGACGTATGCTTTTGCAGAAATGAACAAACTTGCTGGTTTGGCCTCAGTTTGCCTCCTTTCGATGGGGGTGTTAGCGAGCTGTTGTTGACCCGGACCGTTCTTCTTCTTTGTGTTGTGGAAATGGTTACAGGCCTCACGTCAACATCAAATACATTTCTACGAGTGGCTTTGTGTTCAATTGTGCAATGACTGAGGTCTTCCTTTTTTTTTTTTTTTTTCTGAAGCCACTTTGACAACCACCCTACTTTATATATAGTCTGTATGTTTGTATGAAAACCGTGTGCCTCATGTATCCATCCAGTGTCTTTGTCCTGAATCATTTCTATTGCTTCATTAAAGACCAAACAAGACCTACATGGATAGTTTATGACCTCTTGCATGAAGTGGGTTAAATGTAATGTTTGGCAACAACACACAGTTAAAGTTAACCACTTTCTATAAAAAAAAAACAGCCCATTATTGAAAACTCATCATCAAACTGTAATATCTCTGTGTGTGTTTGAGCTACAACATCCTAATTATTTGATGACAACATCCTGTCAAAGCTTCAGGTTAATTGCCTGAGGTGTCTATCAAACAGCCCCTGTGATGATCCTCCAGATCAATATATCTGATTTGTCACTTTAGGTTCATTTCCTCTTCAAGTGCTCAAGGAAGCAGTTTTTTTTCCTCCAGGCTTTAGAAATGTTTACAACAACATACCAGGGTGGAGCAAAAGGCGACTTGAGGATAAATGGATGAAGTTTTGAGTCAAGAAATGGCAAGCGTTGGCCAGTTGAGTGCCAATCTTTGTTTTATTAAAAAAATAAAATACAAATGATGACCTAACGAGTACACAGCAGACTTCTTACTAAAACAGAGGGTTTTTAATCGATCATTCAGTGCTTTAAAGTTTTCTCTTTTTCCACTTTACTCATTTTGGCTTGTTTAAAGGTATTAACAAAACAATGTAGAAACAGTCTGCTGTGTGTTTGTAGATGCCCACTTCCTTCTCAAACTAGGATGTTTCTTATTTTGGAAAAAAAAAAAAAATCCACATAGCTCAACCATCGCAACTCGTTGGTATTAATGGTTGAGAAAAAGTATAGTTTATAGTTGTTTGACAGAAACAATGACTTGTTCCTGTATCAGCCGAATGTGTTTAATTTAAGCTGACTGTGTTCCAGGTTGAGGTCTTTCATATGTATAAGTATCATTTTCAAAACCTTTTATGCATAAAAGTTTTGACATTGATGGCGCTGTAATAACTGAGGATTAAAAGCAGTCAGTGAAATTTCACAGTCAGTGAAATTTCATCATGTTTGAAAAAAGAACAAAGCCGTTGCTCCAACTGAGAAAACCAACATATTGAGTTAGTGCAACAAAGATGAGGGATGGAAAATTGACAAACGAATTAAAGATATCAAACATGAATTATTCCAAGGAAAACAATATATTCAACTTTTTCCTCTGGTTTAAACATCTTAACAATGTGGTTTATCCATAAGTCAGGAGTAGAACGTGTTAGTGGTTGAGGAGACAAAAAGAGGGGAAAAAAGAATATACAGTGGGTACGGAAAGTATTCAGACCCCTTTAAATTATTCACTCTTTGTTTCACTGCAGCCATTTGCTAAAATCGAAAAAGTTCATTTTTTTTCGCATTAATGTACACTCAGCAACCCATCTTGACAGAAAAAAACAGAAATGTAGAAATTTTTGCAAATCTATTAAAAAAGAAAAACTGAAATATCACATGGTCATAAGTATTCAGACCCTTTGCTGTGACACTCATATTTAACTCACATGCTGTCCATTTCTTCTGATCCTCCTTGAGATGGTTCTACTCCTTCATTGGAGTCCAGCTGTGTTTAATTAAACTGATTGGACTTGATTAGGAAAGGCACACACCTGTCTATATAAGACCTTACAGCTCACAGTGCATGTCAGAACAAATGAGAATCATGAGGTCGAAGGAACTGCCCAAGGAGCTCAGAGACAGAATTGTGGCAAGGCACAGATCTGGCCAAGGTTACAAAAGAATTTCTGCAGCACTCGAGGTTCCTTAGAGCACAGTGGCCTCCATAATCCTTAAATGGAAGAAGTATGGGATGACCAGAACTCTTCCTAGACCTGGCCGTCCAGCCAAACTGAGCAATCGTGGGAGAAGAGCCTTGGTGAGAGAGGTAAAGAAGAACCCAAAGATCACTGTGGCTGAGCTCCAGAGATGCAGTAGGGAGATGGGAGAAAGTTCCACAAAGTCAACTATCACTGCAGCCCTCCACCAGTCGGGGCTTTATGGCAGAGTGGCCCGACGGAAGCCTCTCCTCAGTGCAAGACATATGAAAGCCGCATAGAGTTTGCCAAAAAACACATGGAGGACTCCCAAACTATGAGAAATAAGATTCTCTGGTCTGATGAGACCAAGATTGAACTTTTTGGCGTTAATTCTAAGCGGTATGTGTGGAGAAAACCTAAACCCAATTGAGCATCTCTGGAGAGACCTGAAAATGGCTGTCCACCAACGTTCACCATCCAACCTGACAGAACTGGAGAGGATCTGCAAGGAAGAATGGCAGAGGATCCCCAAATCCAGGTGTGAGAAACTTGTTGCATCATTCCCAAGAAGACTCATGGCTGTACTAGCTCAAAAGGGTGCTTCTACTCAATACTGAGCAAAGGGTCTGAATACTTATGACCATGTGATATTTCAGTTTTTCTTTTTTAATAAATTTGCAAAAATTTCTACATTTCTGTTTTTTTCTGTCAAGATGGGTTGCTGAGTGTACATTAATGAGAAAAAAAATGAACTTTTTCGATTTTAGCAAATGGCTGCAATGAAACAAAGGGTGAAAAATTTAAAGGGGTCTGAATACTTTCCGTACCCACTGTATAAACTAGAATGGCTTAACTCAAGCCCCTCAACTGTCATTGAAGCATACACTCTCACATCGCAGGTAGCATTACAAGTTGTTTTTTTGTTTGTTTTTTTACAGATTTTCTTCAACAAATACATGTACGCACACCAACCAAAGTAGATTACAGTACAGTGCAGTGTCACAAGTACTCAAGAGTTATATTGCTTGTACTGGTGACAACAGACAAATGACACAGAGATTGAGAGAGGGCTCGCAGCATTTAACAGTAGGTTTATGTTTTTGCATAGCCTAGTTGAGTAAAGTACAATAGACTACAGAGATGCGTGATGCAGAAATGAACAGCAGACAACTGTGGGGGAAACAATTAACATGAAAGAACTGCTTTGGCTTTATGAGACTGGTGGGTCAAAAAGGTGTTCATTTAAAACTCTAGCACTGCTTGTTAAAGATAACCCTGAGAGTGGGAAACCAAATTGACAACCACACACACACACACACACTATCGTCACAGCCACACATGAAGTAACGTAAGAGAGGATCGTTATTATTTGGGGGGGGTTAGGAGGGAAGTCACATCACGCACCTCCGTTTGATAAAAAACAAAAAGGCAAAGTTAAAGCCTATTAAACAAACATACACAGTCATGTACAATCAGCCGTTGGTAAATATGAGCTCCACCAAAACATTAAAATAACATCGGAACCCTAAAAAACTGACCATGTTCAGATAGTGGATCTCGGCAGCTGTGGCTTTAAGTGAACAAAACAGAGGAGACGAGTCACTCAGAGAAACGGATGGATGGATGTTTGTCCACACTCGATGACTGATATAGCCCTTTATCTCTGTAAACACGTGAAAAACAGAGAGGCATAGTTGCTGTTTGGCAATGGGAAAACTACAGACCTCCAGTTCCCTCATGCACAAAAGAACCCCTAGCCTCCCCCTCCCCTTTTATTCTATCTACATATGTATACAAAAAAGCAAAATGCAGCTTAGTAAGAAGGTAACAAAGCAATCTCTTTCCCCCAAACACAAAACACAGATAGGAGGAATCACGAAAAAAAAAACATAGAAAACAAAAAGAATATTTTTTTTTTTCCTCATTCTTTCAAGCCAGCTAACATCACAAACTAATTTCGACCAGATCCGTAGAACAAAAACAGGATGAAAGCAAACTCTAAATCTGGTCTTGACTTATTCCATCAGTGCCACAACTAACTGCAAACACAGTATTTTTAAATTCAACAAAACCAGCCCCCAGATACAAAAACCAATGAAAGTAAAACTCTACCTAAACAGGACAGTTTAGATCTGGTGGCTTTCAACGTTTTTAAACCACATCCTCTTCTCGTAAAGCGAGCGCACTTTCTCGGAACAAGCTCGGAGGCTACTTTCTATTGCCACAAAAGCACTCTTCTGCTCTGAAGCAATCATGCTAGGGAACAACACAACTATTATTACCGTTCAAAAAGGAACTACATCTACTCTAATAAGGCAGTAGCAAATCTGTTTCCGCATACAGAGGCTATACTTTATCGTGCAGCTCCATAAGCAAGACGTTTGCTCTGTAGAGGCAGCTTGAGGTGTGTTGGTCAAAAAATGTCTTATATTACCTCTGCTAATGGGTGTGCAGTCATGCTCACAGTGTAACAGCTCCTCTGAAAAGGTCGTTGTCATGTTGGTTTGGCTTCATATCTAAGCACCTGCTCGACTAAACAACACAAAGGGTCGCTAATGGCATGTTTGATTAAGTCTATTTAATGAACATGTCACAGAATCTTCTTTCAATTTAAGCCTTAGGCAGCCATGCATGCATTTTGTGTTGCACATTATATTGATATTTGTGGTGCACTGGCCCACTTGTATTGTTTTTCTTACACTTACACCACAGCAGTGGGTGGTGCAGCTTAAATGGTAGAGTTACAACCACAGCCACATGGGCCGTACATGTATACACATTCGTGTGCAGAACCCAGTGTCACCGCTCAATTTTTTTAATATTTTTTTTTTTAAATAACATCTTTGGAGTCTGTTAAGTGGTAACTGCAAGTCTAAACTGCTAATTAAGCCAATTTACTGTATCAAGGACATTTTTTTTTTTTTTTTTTTTAACCTTTTATGGATTTACACCATTAAGGCTACCCACTATAACAATGATAAAACACAATCAGGACAAGTACTTTGTGAGCATCTGTGCTTTTGTGAAGCAGAATGACTGACCTGAGTCTTTACACTGTGCCCATTTTGACACACAGTATCAGAGCAAACTAATACAAAGTTCTGGGACATTGTTCTGGACTAAATTCTCAATGAAACATTCACTGACTTGTCAGTTACTACTTGTCTCTTGCACAGACTTTTTTTAAATCTTTTTTTTATCAATTTTGTTTTGCGGTGGTTATCCTATCTCACAACAACCAGTTTGACGGCTATCCACATACCGTGCGTTAGATTGGTCAAACGATATGCAACACAGTGAAGCATGCAGTTAATCACAAAAGAGTCTGCAGCTGTGCCGACACGCACTGGATTGCAGAGCAGAGCCTGCATTCACCTACAACTTGCTAACGCACCCTTCCTCTGCTGCCAATGGAAAATACCTCTGCAAATCTCTACTAGCTACCAGCACTGCACAACAGCATAGCATTGCTCACACAGTCGGAACACAATCAAACTTTAACCACAGTCCGTTTCTTTACCCTAACATCTGGGTGCACAGATGTGTAGCTACTGTAGCCCACGATTTTTTATAAAACAGATGAGCAAAGCAAGTAGCTCAACTACTAGAAAATACTAATTAACTCAAATAAGAACACAGAAATTCATGCGTCATGCAAAATACCAGTGCTTTTTAATAGTTAATCCACCTCAGTGCTGAGCAAGTACTACAACCAGATGCTACAGCACTATAAAGATATACAAAACGCACAAGACTCAAACCCTTCCCAACTGCACTATGACACCCACTCACTAGTACACACTCTAGCAGCTCCACGTCAGGAGCTTTATTGCAATTAATGGGGACACCTGCGGCCTTTATTGATGCAAAGCTGGTTATGAAATGAAAAAAAAAAAAAGCAAGTACAACCTTCTTTATGAGCTATATACTACTTATGTTTAGAATGAGCAAAATGCTGCCACTACACACTCTGACATAACACAGTAACTAAAAGACAGAGCCACAAGGCTTTTTATTGATTACAAAATCGGTGGCATAGCCCTCTTGGCTATAACTATGAATTGAATGCAGTCAGAAACCGGAGTAGAGGGGATGGGGGGATGACGTGCACACAATTAATAACTCCCTAATCCTTCCTCACCTACAGTCATGCTGATTGGTGACCACAGAGCTGTGGAGACCACAATTTGGATATCAAAAAAGAATAAAGGGCTGGGGGGGGGGGGGGGGGGGGTGTATATGACATTTAGAACCCAGAGACAAACATCACTCAACTCCTTCTTGTTTCTCTCCTCTGCCGCTTGTGAGTGAAAAGTCTCACCCACTCTAGATGCGAAAACATTCCCACAGACTTCACACGAGACGCTCGTTGCAATGACCTCAGAGCTGACATCATCATGCAGCTGTGTCCTAGATTTCAACGAACACACAGCTTTGGGTAAAAAAAGAAAAAATGTGCGCTCCAGTCATTTCAGTTTTCAAGAGGTTTGTTGTTGACTCCTCTGCTTCAGGGTCATAGAGGAGATAGGGGAGAAATGTTGCTGACCGTGTTGGTTTGCTCCTAACTGACCGTCCCACCGGAGGTAAAATGTCAGATGGAAGGGATGGCCGGAAATGTTATGACCAAGCCTAGTGGCGGCACAGAAACGGAAACATGACAGCAGTCCCCAAGGAGAGGGTAGGAGTAAAGGAAACAGTCAATTCTGGTATCTGTCACAATCAATTGTTGTCGCCTCACTACCCACGACGCTGTCTAATTTGTTACGAAGAAAAAAAAAAAAAAAAATCCCCACTAAAAAAGAAAAGGAAAAAAACAAACAAAGAAATACTGGAGTTTGTCCACACAATGTTATTCATGTTTCCTCATCAGGAGCCATTAAGTATTAGTTAT
Organism: Anoplopoma fimbria; assembly: GCF_027596085.1. Lineage (NCBI taxonomy): Eukaryota > Metazoa > Chordata > Actinopteri > Perciformes > Anoplopomatidae > Anoplopoma > Anoplopoma fimbria. The sequence continues at coordinate 14,887,003 of NC_072462.1, read as the reverse complement.
CATCATCATCTTAACGTCACGCCTGTGTGTTAGTTCAAAGGATTAAAACACAAACAGTCTCTGTGGTGATGATGATGATGATGACGACGACGACGATGATGATACACCCTGCGTGAAGCAGAAAGCCACGCTGGTCGGCTGGTTAAGTTACGCGGTGGATCACACCATGTGGTCTCCGGTGCTGGTGCTGGCGGTCTGGCTGGGCAGCTCAGAGGTGTGCTCCTTCTGTCTGAAGGTCTGGCGCTGGTGTCCGGAGCAGCAGTCCTGACCGGTGACCTTGCACATCCGGTGCTCCTCGTCGCTTTCCTCTTCGAGCCCCGATCCTTCGTCTACGTCCAGCTGGCAGACGCACACCTCGATCCCTGAGTCGCCGGTTACGTGGCGACGTCGAGTGACAAGCTCCTCGTCCTCCTCTTCTTCTTCTTCTTCTTCTTCATCCACGGCCGCCGCCATCAGTGAAGCCTCTACGTTCTCCTCTGCCAGACATTGTGCTTGGATCGACATCGACACTGCTTCCTGGTTTGATGATGAGCCGGAGGCCTCACTGTCCACCCTCGGGTCGGCCTCAGGTGGGGGCTGTGGCACCATGGCGTCTGGCTGGCTCACTTGAGGAAGGAGTGCTGGAATAGTCTCAGGGGGGTTTTCAGAGTAAGGAGGAGGTGGTGTGGGGGGGTGACCTACCACCTCTTCATAGTCAGGAAGCTTGCAGTCGTTCCAGAAACCTGAAAGCCCACAAATACAAGCAGCTTTAGCTTTCAAACAATCCTCCCCATAAAGGCAGTTGTAGAGCTGCAACAATAAGTCGTTTTTTATAAATTAGTCAATCAACAGAAAATGAATTTTAAACTATTTGTAAGCTACAATGCCAAAAGTGAACTGGTTCCAGCTTCTCAGGTGTTAATATGTGCTGTTAAGTATGATACTAAACCAAATATCTCTCACTTTGGCCTGCTGGTTGGAAAAGACAAGCAATATGAATAGGTAAACTCGGCTATGGGAATTTGTGATGGGCATGTTTTACTATTTACTTACATTTTATGTAAAAAAACATAAATGATGAATTAATGAAGCAAGAAAATAATCCAAAGATTCATAATTAATGATATAATGGTAAATTGCAGCTCTACATTCTAGCTCATGGCTCTTAAATCCATGCTTATTATTCTAACCTGGATGTTATAAAGGCCAACCCAATTCACAGATGTTCCCAGAAACACTTGCAGCTACAATACAGTCAATGAACTCTATGTTGACCATAAAAACTTCACTAGTCCCAAGACCCACTGTGTTAGCTTCTCTCCACTCTCCAGACAACAACCAGTGCCAAATCTCCATAGAAAAGTGCATCAGGGACATATCTCAAAGGTTTTTGATGTGGCCTACTATGCTGGCTACTTCTAGCATTATATGAGTAGAAGAGTGGGATGGAAGTTTTGTAACCGCTTCACTAATGGTTAACCTGTGCTGCATTTTTGCGTTCCTACTAAAGGTCAACTTTCCCATAAATTAAAACATACTCTAACCACTCCTGAGAGCAGTAGAGAGAGCAGGAGATTCAGAGTACAATAGCAGATCTACTAACTCTGATTTGTTGATCTATTTCTGCACATACTATTTCACAAAATAGCACTTCACACACACGTATCATTGGTAGATACAGGTAAAGCAAATTAAGATAAAGATGTTGAAAACGGCAGTGTATACATCAGGCTGCAATGTTTGAAGGCATCCCTAAGAAAACAGCTTAAACATCCCAGGAGTATTAGTAAAATAAGCCTATAACTATGTTCCCCATGATATCCTATGGAAAGAGCATATGGTTCTCTGTGAGTCTCTTGTCTGTGTAGAGATGTGTTCCCATTCTTGACATTAGGTCAAACATGTTCACTGTGGACCTAGAAATATTAACAAGTGAACACTTTGACCCATTCATGTTTGTAATATTAAATAACACAATATCAACTTTCAGCCAACGTCCAGAGTGACCGCTGACATTAGGATGGCATCTCTGCTATCTGACAATGACATATCTAAAATATACACTCAGCGATCTGCATCGAGTATGACAAGATCGGGATGAGGATCAGCACCTCCAATCATAAGGTTATGACTCTCTCTCTCTCTCTCTCTCTCTCTCTGTAAAAGGCAGCCGTTTCATTCAGGAAGAGGAGAAAACAGCTGCTCCAAGGAGAATAGCCAAATTCACTGCTGTCATGTTCACGTTGTATTGCACTTTGGTGGTGGAGAAAGTAAAGTTCAGAGTCCTGAACGTCTTCTACTCACGTAGATTGAGCGGTGGAGGGGAAATGAAGGAGCTGGAGGCGCCTTGGTAGGCCATGAGGCTGATCTCACGTTGACGTTGCTCCTGCTGAAGACGCATCTTAACCCTCCGGTGTCGGTAGGCACAGCAGCAGCTGAGCATGATGATCAGGGTCCACACCAACCAGAACCCTATGAGGGGGGGCGGACTCAATGTAATTTGTACAATCATGTACAGTTAACTTGTGAAACAAGCCAGGCTTTCCCTGACACTAAACAAGGCCAGGGGCAATAAGTCCATGGGCATTTTGGCTACAACTATCATAATAAATAGCTTAAATTGCAGGGTTATGTCATTCTTTTCCTTTAAAATATATATTTTGCTATAGTGAAGTCATTTTAGGATGAAATAACACAGATTGAACAAATAAACCCACATTTTCAGAGAGTTAAATCTCCAACATCTGCATTAAATGGCCAATAGGTATGGGAAACAAACAAACACATAAGATTTATTTGAATAAAGATTTAGGAAAAGAAAAAAAAAAATCTATAGGAACTTACACCAGAGCTCATAGTAGTAGGTGCAGCATTCTGTCTCTCCACAGCAGTACCCCATCTCACAGCGGTACTGCTCATTGTTTACCCCGAAACAGAACTCCTTCCCCTTAAATACACAAAAGAGGTACACAAAGTGAAAGTCAATATTCAATCACACAAGTCAACAACACACTGCTTAGCAAGCTGTTGATAGACTGACCTATTACTAGAATCTATTTTCTAGCCCTGGTGATTCATTATGTTTGCATGTCAGTGATCATTTCAAGTATTGTTTCCAGGAAAGGATTTACATTCAGATTCTGAACAGAATAATTATCAATAATAACAACATTAAAAAAGTGCATTTGGTTTTGAGAGTAACAATGACGTCAATGTTACTGCCAAACAAGGTCAGTACGTCAACAAACGTGCAGATAAAATGCTAAATTGTGATGGTTATTAAAACTGGACAAACTGGGGCTTTATATTAACCACTATGAATAAACAGGTCAGTTTGCCGGGGGTACCAGTTAGCATCAGCTAACCTCAATCATGGTACGCTTGGTCCAAAGTGTCAGAAATAAAAGAGGTAATAAAACACATCTATGCATCTTAGAGCTCCGTGTTATGAATATTATAGCAAGTAAACTGTCGAAATATTAATGAAAACTTTGACTCCATGACGTCATCCGAGAACCGTGCCCAGTTTCCTTTGTGGAGGAGACAACAAAAAAAAAAAAGAAAAAAGGGCTCTGCAGAAGGCCTTCACCCGACCCGAGAAGCAGCGGCGTCGGATGAAGAGTGTCGGCCGGCCCGGGGAGCGCTGGCGGCGGGCTTACCTGCACCAGACAGGTCCCGGTACAAAGAAGACCTACAATGGATCCCAGTGCTTTCTGCGGCATCTTTCCGGGTTGTCGGGCGTTAACGCGACGGGAATCATATAGCAGTCGGTCGAATCGTTGACTATCGATGATGCTGTGAAAGTGTTAAAGCCTGTCGCGCTCCGACATGTTTTTGTTGTTCCTTGACTGGGTTGAAACAGTAGTAGTAACATGAAACGTCCTTTGACCTCTAGGGGGCGCTGTGGACGCGTCAGTGACAACCATGAATTTATTCAAATATGTGCTTACTAATAAAGTGAGAGAAGTTACTGTTATTATTATTATTATTATTATTATTATTATTATTATTATTATTATTATTATTATATTCCTTTATTGATCCCCATGGGGGAAATTCGGGTGTTGCAGCAGCTCAACTACATAGGAACAGATAATAAATACAACATATTATACAATAAAAATGTACAGTATATCCACATGGGGGGGGGTTCATACGTTATTATTATTAAACGTATATTATTCATACGTTTAAATTAATCCACAGATTCTAGGTCTGTACTTAAGAGGTATAAACAGGATATTGAAACTGATTGCTCTTTCTGTAAAAAGCTCATACGAAAGTATTTCCCATTTGTTTTGGAATTACTCCCATACAGAGAAATTCTGGTCAAACTTACATCATTACAGATTTCTCTTTTTGTTTCAAGGATGTTTTCTTTGGTGTGGTTGAGCCTAAAAAAGACAAGGACGGAAAGTATTTCATAATAAATCTTTTATTTTTGCTTGCTAAGTACCACATCCACAAATGCAAGTTTGGAGGCTCTAAACTTTTCTTTCCAGTGTTTAAGAATGAAGTCAATGAATATTTGGACTGTATAAAATATTCAAAGAACTTTAAAGCTACAGTATGAGGACTGTGCAAATATATTCAACACTTGTGACCTCGCTGGACTGACTGATATTGAAAGTCTTCTAACTGAGTTGTTGGTAGGATTTGGACTGTTTATTGTGTGACCTTACTGGACATTTTTTAGATTCCCTGGCGTAATATGAATTACATTTTTGTTTGCTGTTTGTATGTGTCTGTGTTTTATATGTATGAACAAATGTCTCAATAAAGTTATTGAAAAAAAACCTGATTAAATTCTTCCTGTTCTTTTAATGGTGAATTGCAACCAGAAGGAGCATCATCGCCTTGTAATTAGTCCTGTGTGGATAGGTGAAGACACTCAAGTTCAATGTAGAAGATTACTAATTAAAAACGTTAAGAACCTTGTTGCTCAAAAAATGTTTCTTATTAAATAATGGCATTAATTGTTATTTATTCACATTGTATTTCTAGCTTATCAGCAGCACTTATCAAGATTCAAAAAGTTCATTTTCATTAAAAGTTGTATCGGCTCAACCTTCACATAGTTATAAATAAATAGTCTAAATAACACTACATAATATGCGATTAAAGTGCTTTAAAAGGCAAATAGGCTATAAAGCAATATATCAATTCCACAGTCCCAAAAAAAATAAAAAATTGACCAAATAAAACTGATTATTTCTGTATACAGTACCAGTCAAAAGTTTGGACACACCTTCTCATTCAACTACTTTGAAGAATCTAAAATATAAAACATATTCTGGTTTGTTGAGCTTTTGTTTGTTTACCACATAATTCCATATGTGTTCCTTCATAGTTTGGATGTCTTCAATATTAATCTACAATGTAGAAAAATAAAATATATAGAAAAAAATAAAGAAAAACCATTGAATGAGAAGGTGGGTCCAAACTTTTGACTGGTACTGTATATAAAGAAGTCATGCAGTATTTCTATTTATTTTGCATGGTGCATATTTTGGTCCTCCGTCTTTTTCGGGATGCGGTCACGTTGTTTACGTTGACGTCACGGTTCCCCCTGGCAACGGAAGTTAACAGTTGTTCTCCCAAGAAGCATGGTTTGAAAGATGTTAATCCACTCAGTCTGAACAAGCGGCCACAGACCCAACACCTGAAGAAAACATGGTGAGTTAAAACGATTTTAATAATAAAATATATAATATAGTTCATTAATTAAATAACATGGACATTTTATTTTGTATTTTCATTGAATGACAGTTTTGTTAATATTAATATTAATATTATTGTGTAAATTAGTGTTTTGATGCTTTGACAACCAGCCACATTGAATTGAATGGGACACCTTGCTAGTTTGGATTTAAAACTACTGCATTAGTTTTGTTTCACTATTTAGTTAGTTATCACAGTGAAAAAATGTCAACATTAATACTGATGTCTTCGATGATAATATGAGTTGTCGCTGAAAGGCCATTTTAAATTGTAATAGTTTTAATCCAAAAAAATGTTTTATTGTCATTTTGTGGTCATTCACTCTCAACAATACAGGTTTCTATTTAGTACAGTCGAGCAAGCACATTTTATTTGTGTAGCATTTTTCCAAATGCTTTACATAAGAAAGTAAGTGTTGATAACTGGAGACAGATAAGACAATATATAAAAAATGAGAAAAAACAAAAATTATAAAGTTACAAAATCACGAAAAAGCCAAAGGAAAAAAAAGGGAGTTTCAAAACATTTATTAAAGATGTGTTATGAAATCTGCTGAAATGATTATTGGTCCATTTGTCTATTGACAGAAAATCAGTTGAAAATCAGTTGTTTCTATTCGGCACAGTGCACATGTTACATGTCACAGAGTGCAGAGACAGCATTGTCATATTAACAGAACACACAGCAAGGTAAATGGCTTGAGCTAAAACCTTCCTCACCACCCTCTGGACTCAACCCACTCATTGTGCACATGCTTAATCTTGGCCAATGAGAGCCTTTGGCCTGATACATGTCTAGGTCACTGCAAGCGGCCAACAGCTAAGTACTCAAGCTCTAGATGCTTCTTGGTGTGGGCTGATTGTTAAACCTCCTGTACACTCTGCGTTTCCTCTGCCAACCCAACGCCTTGCTGGCCTGGGCACTTTACCCGACACAGCTTAGGCCATGTAACAACATTATGGAAAGGCATGCAGGTTTCCTTATGTCACCTTTTGAACATAACAGCTTAGGCCATGTAACAACATTATGAAAAGGCATGCAGGTTTCCTTCTGTCACCTTTTGAACATGCTGTCCCATTGAAGTCCATCACCTCTAACATGCACTCTGATCCACCTGAAGGGCCTGTTGTCCATTCTTCGGAGGCTGAAGCAGTCTCCAGAACAGGAGGTGCGCTTACTGTTGCTCGGCTTGGACAATGCCGGCAAGACCACTCTGCTGAAACAGCTTGCAGCAGAAGATATCAGCCACATCATCCCCACACAAGTACAAATATACACACACACATTTTATCTCATTGATGGATTCTTCATTTTCAAGTCTCACAGATTTCCAAATCAGGCTTTAATTCACCTGTGTAAAATAATTAATTAAGAATGATCTATATCATCTTTCAACAGGGCTTCAATATTAAGAGCGTTCAATCATCTGGCTTCAAGTTGAATGTTTGGGACATAGGAGGTCAGCGCAAGATCCGCCCCTACTGGAGGAATTATTTTGAGAACACAGATGTACTGGTAGGCTACCTTAACTTAAACTGGTTGTTACAATAGCCAGAATTAAACAAATTCAAAATCTGTCACGCATGTTATGAACCGTTTTGGTAAAATCTATGACTGTGTTGTTTACAGATCTATGTGATTGACAGCTCAGACAGGAAAAGGTTGGAAGAGACAAGCCTGGTGAGATACATATTACAGTTTCTCTAAAGGAGTGCAATGATAAGATATTTTCAGTGTGATTAATAAGGAAAATATTCTCATTGTAGGAGTGCAGACTCCATTTTAACCATATTTTCTGATGGTGTTGGATGTAATTGAAGCCAAAAAGTCAATATCATTTAGTTCACATACGTCACTGACAACCCTTGTGTGTCCATTCCTAAAGGAGCTGTCTGAGTTGCTGGAGGAGGAAAAGCTTGCTGCTGTGCCACTGCTAATCTTTGCCAACAAGCAGGACCTGATGACGGCCTCCCCAGCGTCTGAGCTGGCAGAGAGTCTCAATCTGCACATTATCCGGGATCGAATGTGGCAGGTCCAGGCCTGCTCAGCAGTCACTGCTGAAGGAGTGCAGGTAGATACAAAACACACGGTCTGCAAACACAGCAAGGGTTGAGACAGGGTGGGCTGCAGTGGGACCTCGGCAATCAGTTTGAGAACTCACAGGATCAAGCACACATGTGATTTGTATTTATTTTTATTCTTAGGATATACAATAGGACGACAGCTCAACCGACAACAAAATGTTAATATTGTTAATACTGACAAGCCAGCAGCAACTTTGCAGTAACTTTCTGTTGTTCTCAGCCTACTGTGGTTGTTGAACTGAGAACAGGACTCAAACTTTACATGCTATTTATAAGATTGCTCGGATTAAAGGTCTGAAGTTAAGCATGTTTCTAACAACCAAAGAGGCTTTGCTGTTGTGTCTACGGTGGGTATGTAGAAATGGCTCCTATGAGAATGTCATCACCAGCCACAGTAGGAAAATGTTGATGTAAATGTTGAGGAAAATGAATATGTCTTATTTTCGACTAATTATAGTACCCTGAAAATCAGCATTAAACCCTGGCTTGTAAAATTGAAATATAAACAGCATGAACACTTTGTCTGCTTCTTTCCAGGATGGAATGACCTGGGTTTGCAGAAATATAACATCTCGAAAGAAATAACTCAGAAAGCAAAAGATCCGTGAACAACTGCAGTTGCACTTTACATTTTTACCTCCGCTGTAATTTTATGTCAAGGACAATAATTGTTTTTATTTTTATGAACCACTTTTGTCAGTCTGTCTTCACTTGGCAGTATAAAAACAAAGTAGAAGTTTTTAAGACAGTGATGTTAACTTTCTTAACCCTGTCAATGTATATCCTATAATGTGAATACTGTAAAAAGTTTTATTCAAACTGCTTGTTCAGCATACAGTTATTTTTTAAATGTGGCACTTGGTACTTGGTATGTAGGCATGAATACAATTCTGTATTATGAGTGCTGGTTTCATGACTGACCTGTGTCATATGACTGTGAGTCTCTGTACTTGAAGCTAGAGGGCGACCTTGCGCTGGGGTTGTCTCTCACAATCAAATGCCTGATTATTAAATCTACAATTTGCCACGAATGTTGTGGCATCCTGTGTCATATTTGATTTGTTCCTTTCATAATCACCAATCCTTTCTCCAGTCATCATAGTATGCTCTATTGCCAACCACAAAAGTCTAGGCTTGAGGCATAAGGCATTCATCAGAAGTAATTCATTTAGAGATGCTTCAACATTTAGCAAATGTACACGTTCACAAAGCTTCTCATGGCCTCACTCTGTTCTGCTTAGATACAGATACAAATCTGTACCATGAACAAAATGACCATAAAGCATGGACACTTACAAATGGACACAGTTAACAGTCCTCTATACATCTATCTTGCATACACAATAAACCATACAGAAACACCTCAGTCATTCAATTACTCAGCCGCTCACCTTGTTCACCATGATTTACCACAAGGCAATTGCATATTCTGCCTATTTTTTTTTGTTGTTTTGTCTTTTGCAACACTTTTGCCACAAACCCCACTAATCTGAACTGGCCGAGTGCTCCGCCGTGGTCCTATAGGGCATTTACATACAAACCTTTTCCAGGACTAATAGCTCTCCAATACAATTTGCATTTATATAGCCCCCTTCATACCAACATGATTTGGCGCCTTTACCCATGATAAAAAATAAACCTCCTCCTTTGGCCTTGAGTTACTGCCCTGCTGCTGCTGCTGCTGGTGAGTGTGTTCGTGTGCGTCCCTCTATGTATGTAGGGTTGGTTGATTTTAATATGTCAGAGTTGCTTGATCCTCCGATGGAGACCGAAACAAGTGTGGCAAGCCTCATGATGATTCAACACGGGCTTCTGTCTCATGTCGTAGTGTGTTATCGGCAATGCAGTACACTTGAATATTGTTGATATAGTTGTGTTGAACAGTTGACCACGCTCAAGAGTCGCAAAGTAAATATTAAGCCACAACAGAATTTTGTAGCGACCGTAATTCAGTTGAAGCTACTTTCGATTTGCTCGTGCAAATGCGTCCAACACTTTTACAAGGCTCTGTGGAGCATACATCAAAAGAGAGGGAAAAAAAGTAATGAATAAGGAAATGAAACCCTACCATGTGAGACTTAGAATAAAAATGCCCCATCTCTTCCTTTGGAGTGCTTAATCATTAACACCTAATCCGTGTGATTATCGCTCAGCCTGTAAGAAATATACCCAATTACACATAGAAGTGCTCTGATAAATCTTTCCAATTTTATCTACCAATAGTGTGTGCATCACATGGCAAACGGTGTGAAGTGCCGTTAAATCCCAAATGAATAAAATTGGATTTAGCAAATAGAAGAGTGGATTGGAGCAACCAGTCCTCGTTACCTCTGGCTCTATCATCGGTGAGGTGAGGGGCAGTCAGGCCTGCAAAGGGCCATAAATCATGGGACTTTCCCAGCTACTCAGGCCCGCACACCGGCCTCCCACACAGGGGAAACGAAGGGCAGAGAGGCTGATTGACTCTCAGGGCCAGAGAGAGAGAGAGAGAAAAAGGAGGGGGGCGAGATCCTGTGACTTAATTAAAGTGTTGTGTATCTCAACACTGTAACTACAGCTCAGTCACTTTGTTGCTACAGCAGCAGGGTGGAATATATCAGTGTTGTGATTCAGTTTTTCCGACCTCAACCACAAACAGAAAAAAGCATAGGTGCTTTTAAGATGTGTGCAGCTGATGTCATAAAGAACTACATATTTTTAGACCTGTAGTTGAACCAAAGGTAAACATGTACATGCACTTTATGTGGCCTCTCATATAGTTGACCACACTGACCGGTGATTACAATGGTAGTACATCACAGGTGATTCTGTGATACGATATACTACAAGGCAGACATCTACAAAACCCAAATACATCTGTACTATTAAGGAGGAAAACATGCCCTAAACATGAAATGCTTCTAAAATAGGAATATTTTTAGCATTAGCACTGATTTGAGTGCATTAGTTCTTAGTAAATTTGTCTTGATTAAAATATAAATACACTACATAAATACAAAACAATCCAGAAAAAAATATGTATAATAAAACAGAAATATTTGGTTCCGAAATCTCTAAAATGAGGGTTTGCTGCTTTTCTCTCTCATTCTCTTACAAAAAGACCATACAATTAATCCATTAATCAAGAAGACAATTGGCACATCGATCAATAATGAAAATAATAAGTTCCTTCACAAATCAAGCATGATAATTGATGACAGTGTATTGATAATATATCATAATATTGTTGACTGTCTATAAATAACGTAATGCAAGAGAACATATATAACTGATTATTTATTCTACCCCTACTCAACCCAATAAAAAAGGGAATGCGTTATCTAAACTGTAATGTTAAGGAGCATAAATAGTGGAATAGCTGCAGCTGAATCACTCAGATGCATCTTTGCCGTAACAGCAACAGTTTGTCCTCTGCCTGGACTTGTAATGTTAAAGTGTTCATCTGCTCTCTTTTCAAATAAACCCCCCATGTACCTTGTAAGCTCCTACAGCCAAAATGAATCTGGCTCATCCCTCCAGTAACAATTACAGTGTTGGGGATAGTTTGTTTGGCCAGCACAGCGTCCCTCCTGCCTCATTCCGAGGCCAGTCCTTTATGATTAAGCAGATAAGTGCTGGTACTGGATGATACAACAAACGACAAATGTCCACATTCCTCTCATAGCTCCTTTGATGTGTGTGTGTGTGTGTGTGTGTGTGTGTGTGTGTGTGTGTGTGCCTCTCCGGGGCTCTTACCTCTCCAAGCCCCCTTTGCTATAATCAAACTGCAGAGTCATAAACAGCGAGGGATGGGGACTATAAAAATGATCGGGAGGCTCTATCAGCTGGGGGGACGGAAGTTCGCACCTCGGAGCGGGTCAGTCTCAGAGCGCATGGGGGTCGGCCCGGTAGGGGGTCCACGGATCTGTTTGATGAGACAGGAAGCAGAAAGGGAGAGATGTCAGGGTGAAGCATGAGGTTGTGTGGTTATACATATATTTACGGAATTTTTATGATCAAATTGGGGAGTCCATAATATATACTTCATTTCAGTAGTACTCATTTCTTTTTTTTCTTTTTTTTTGAAAATGTTACAGTGTGATATTCATGTTGCGGAGAGAAAATAGTCTGCATTATGAAGATTTCCAATATCTTTTATAGAAAAATGATTTTTACTTATTAATCAAGTCCTTGTCAGTCCTTTTGTGTTAAAGTACTTTCACTACAAATCACTGCAATTGGAAACCAATCATGTCCCATAGATAATAACACGGGTAAACTGAAAGGACCATGAATCAATAATTGAATGACTGGTGTCTCACTCTTTACTATAGCACGAGGTCAGAGGTCATACTCTTGACCCTCCACCGACCCTTGACTCCAAACTGCACTGGGAGGAAATAACACTTTCCATCGTCGGAAACGCTCGCAGATTGACTGATTGCTCTTATCATTTGACGGATCTGGTCCAATTCTCTTTTCTCTGTTTCTCCCCCACTCCCCTTGTCCCTCCCCGGCACTAATAATACCGCTTTTTATCACCTCTCGCTGAAACAGAGACCCAGCGCCATCCGTCATTACAGCACACACTGACAGCTCCTCACACATGCATGGATTTTTACATTTGACTCAATCCAGGGGCTTACTTTACTGTAACCGATTCAATATTCCTCAAATGAGCCGACCGATCTATATACACGCCACAGTGGATGGGATGATCTATAGCACAGCCTTAATAGATTTCCCAGGCTTCAGAGACTGGCTAGTTTAGGGGACAGGGCATAATTTGTGCAATAAAAACATAATTATTCATTTGACTTGCTTGATAATTTATGTTCTTAGGCATTACAGCTGAAATGTGTGTGAATTCTGTGTGTGTGCATGTTGTGTGGGCTCAGGATTTTATGTTCATAAATTCTAAAACTACTAGCTTGTTTCAATCTAATGATTACTAAATTGAGATAACCACCATTAAAACGTAAGTAATAGCAGTAGAAAAGAAAAGTTGCTTGGAAATTACGTAACTTCTTCCAATACAAAGCTACATTACTGCCAAGAATAAAAGTTATAGTGGGTTTGACAATATATTAGACAAACCAGACAATCCTTTGTAAACGTAGGTCTGAATCTGTTTTGTTTATATATGCACACATATATGTGTGAGTTGGTAGTATCAGATTGCTAGGGAAATATCTTAATAATATAATGTTAACCTCACTAACATTTAGTCTAATGTTTCCTAAACATTTTCTAATTTGAGCTATTTGTATACTGTACATCCATATTAAACAGGATTTTGATCAAGTGAAGTCCTCTAAACCACTAAGGACTTGTGTAGTTAGTTTATAGTGATAGGGACATATCTGATCCAGCTAATGTCAACCACACCAACGTTTAGGCCAATGCTGGTACTCTGAATCAGTAGGGACTAGTTAGTTGTATTCATGTAGTTAGATTAAAATGATAGGGAAATATCTGATAAGCTAACGTTAACCTAGCCAACTTTCAGATTTAATGCTGGGAATTATTTGTAAGTTTACATCCTTATTAAACAGCATTTTCATCATGTGAAGTCCCCTGAACCACTAGGGACTAGCTAGTTGTATTCATGTCATTAGTTTAGAGTGATAGGGAAACATTGTATGAAGCAAACGTCAACCTAACTGATGTTTGGGCTAATGCTTGTCCTCTGAACCACTAGGGACTAGCTAGTTGTATTCATGTAGTTAGTTTAGAGTGATAGAGAAATATCTGATTAAACTAACGTTAACCTAGCCAACTTTCGGACTAAATTGGGAAAACATTTTCTTATTTGAGCTATTTGTAAGTTTACATCCATATTAAACAGCATTATGATCAAGTGAAGTCCCCTTAACCACTAGGGACTAGCTAGTTGTATTCATGTAGTTAGTCTAGAATGATAGGGAATCACCGTATGAAGCAAACGTCAACCTAACTGACGTTTGGGCTAATGCTTGTCCTCTGAACCACTAGGGACTAGCTAGTAGTATTTCTGTAGTTAGTTTAGAGTAATAGGGAAATATCGGATTAAGCTAATGTTTATCTAACAAAAGTCTAGGCAAATGCTGACAAAACATTTTTTAGTTTGAGGTTTTTATAAGTTTATATCCTTATTTAACAGCATTTTGATCAAGATAATTACCCTGAACTACTAGAGATTAGCTAGTAGTATTCATGTACTTATTATAAATCATAGGGAAATATCTGATTAAGCTAACGCTGACCTAATTGATGTCATTTGGCCATTTAAGCTAACAATGCCATAACATCCACTAGATATTTGTAAGTTTACATCATTATTAAACGGCATTTTGATAAATTTTATTGTCAGTCTAAATGGGTGATGAACTAGCAAGCTAACGTTAGTTTTGACAGTTGGTTCAGTTACACAGTATCTGGCAGTAACAACTAATCTCTATGTGAGAACTAGTTTGTTTGATGCAACTCTTTTTAAATGATATAAAGTAAATGTAAATATCCACTTAGTCAACACAAACATTATAACTAGACTAATTTATGAACAGCTTGAGCAACCACCCTAGATGCAGTTTAACAAACAAATTGGGAGATCACAGTACACAACTCAAACAGCTTAAGTGTTACCTTATCTTTAAATAAAAATAATCTGTATTTCCTGCAGCAGTGTAAATAAACATTCATGTTCATGATGTTGCTTAAATAAATTACAGCAGAACAGAGGTGTGTATTTGCACACAAATCTCTGCAGTGTTGTGTCTCTCAAACTGTGTGTGTGCCATCATGGAGGCAGTAGAGAAAAGGGAAATGCTGTTTGTTTTTATTTTGTTTATATCTCCCTGCCTTTTACGGCCAACGCTGAAGCTTTGCGAGTGCCAGAGAGGGTAAAAGAGAGGGAGAGAAAGAGAGTATTCTCAATTTCCTTCTAAAAAGAAAATTCATTTGCAGTTGCTAATGTAATGTCACCGTTGTGTTTACTGAGCGTGGATGATGTATAGGGGATGTTGCATTGAGTGAGACTGCTTAATGATGCATAGAATTAAGTCTGTGGCTTTCAGCTGAGCTCCCCTCTCTCTCGCTCTCGCTCTCTCTCTCATACTCTCCCTCCCTCCCCTCCTCTCTCTCATTCTCACTCAGACTCCCCATTCCCTTCCTCTTCCCTTCCCTCCCTTTTACCTCTCTCTTCGTTTAATCCCCACCCTCCTCCTCCTCCTCCTCACCACCACACCAACCTCCCTCTCTTTCCCCTCTCAGATGCAGGCTGTCTTGGACTGTTGGCCACACGTTGCTCTGTGCTCTGTTGCCTAACTCCATCAATCACTACGAAGGGGAGAGAAGAGTGTGTGGAGGGAGGGTGCGATAAAAAAAAAAGAAAAAAAAAAGAATAGAAATAAGATATGGAAAAAAATGAGCGAGTGAAAACACACATTGGGTGTAGACGTCGCACTGTTTTTAAAAAGCTGGAGGGAAGAAAGCAAACGAGTGGGAAGAACATCTCTTCCATTTAATGATCTGCTGTGCGCGATGGCAGTCCAAATATTATCCTGAATGCTGTGTGAATATGTGGATGCGATTGTGTTATTACTGGCTCTAACTATGATTGTAAGTGCATTTGGTCCAGCGACGATGATGATCATGATGATGATCATGATGATGTGATTTTAGTGCTTATGCTAACGGTTATTACCTGAGCGAGATGGCTATCTGAGCGGGAAGAGAGTTGAGTGGGAGGATCGAGTTGCAAGAGAAAGAATAAAGGTGTTATTTTAGGTTTCTCTGGAAATGTATTCCTTAATTTATACATAAGGAAGTGATCCGACTGAAATACACCTGTTTCTTTTTGTTCTCCTGATATTAACGTCCGTTTAGGCCACTGCCTAAAATTACTGATTTGCCTGCTTAACAAAAACTGAAATGTTAATTATAGGAAATAGCTTTGGTTGATTCTGTGTTCACTCTTCTGTTTAAAAAGCAATAGAAACCAAACAGCCTGTTATGAAGAGTTTTATTTAACGGACATCTCTGAGAGTTTAAGCAGGATTGGAATTATTTTAGTAGAGTCCATATAGATATTTAAAGAACAGGACAAATAGTGGTCGGAAAAGTCACCTGTATCATTAAAGTGGAATTTCAAATGTCCTTCATTTAGCCAACAGACAATACGAATATATGGAGTACGATTTCATATTTGTAACGATAATATTTTTGTGTACAAATACCATTCAAACAATCAAAGGGTACGTGAAGTCCCTGTGTACATCACAGTCATTTTACAAATGTACTTCAAACTAAACATATAACAATATGAAGCTCTCTTTTATATGAGGAATAGTTAATTATATTACTATAATTATGATTATGTTTAACTGGATAATTTTTACACATTTTCTTAATCACGTTAAGCACTTTTTCAAAATTAAATAAAGAATGCATTTATTCTGCCATATTTAAATGGAAAGGTTTAATATTGGAGCATTAAAAAATATATATAATAACATTTCTTCAATGCAAATAGGCTGACCTATTTGTGGACACCCATGTCCTTTTACTTTTAATGTACTTTGGCTGTTTATAATGTTCTTGGCTCGGCTCTTTAGTTCCTCTTTTGGGATCTTAGTGCTACATTATATTCTGATATTTTGGACAAAAGTGTGACTCCAACTTTGTGCAACACTTTAAGGGAAGTCTATTTTCTGTTTCTGTTTATATAGTGTTTTTTTTGAGTGAGATGTCCAACAAACCCAAATAGGTATCAGCCTAACATTCAGGTGTCCAAATTTTGATTTTGTCAATTGAGACAGCATGGGATCATACTTGTCCGCCCAGTGTTGGCCTGTTACAAAACAAACAAAACCATCTCAGCTTTCTGACAGTGTTTTGTTTGCGTGTTGATTTTACAGTTTCTCTTTCACATCCTACTCCTTCACATCTCTCTCTCTCTCTCTCTCTCTCTCTCTCCCCCTCTCTCTCACTCACTCCATTGCTCCGTTGTGATCTAGCTGTCCACCCCATTCATCATCCCGCCACTCTCTCTCGCACAGAATTATTATTTCTTTGATGTGTTACTAGTTGAAAACAAATCCATTTTTCTGGCCATCAATTTATCATTTGGAATGGGGAGTCACACTTGAGTTGTAGGGGCAAACCCCATTTTCACGTTTCTAACTGGCACTGCGTGTGCGTGTTTGTGTGTTTGTGTACATGTGTGAGGTTTTTTTTTATCGGTGCACGTGAAATGCATGTATCATGTTTAGAGCAAAGCTTTCTCTACATGTGAGATGCAGGATGAGACAAATCAGAGGTAAATAAAAGTGATGGGAGGAATCAGTAGTTTGGGAAAGTGAGAGAGGGTGAGAGAAAGGAGCGTGTGTGTGTGTGTGTGTGAGAGAGAGAGAGAGAGAGAGAGAGACGGAGAGAGAGGGCTTCCCTCTTCCTCCAGTCACCCTCCTTCACCTAACGTCTGTGATAATTTATCACTCCTCCTAGCTTGGCTGACAAACTATTTGCAGGAAAATGAGTTTTTCCGCCACGGATTTGTCCTCTGGGAATAGAAAGGGGAGCTGCTGTGTTTTTATTCCACACACACACACACACACACACACACACACACACACACACACACACACACACACACACACACACGCACACACACACACACACACACACAGATATATAGCTGTTCTCACGTGCGCACACACACACATTGATTGAGGTCTCCAGTATTTATTGGGGGGAGGGGGGAGGTGGTTAAGATAAATGAGGTAAATTAATAGAGTTACTGAGGGAAAAGATCTGCTTCCGCACCAGCAGATCTGCAACTGACACACAAGAGATGAGCGCACACACCCCCTTCCTCTCCTCCCACTCACTCACCCCCCATTCCTCCCTCCTTTATACCTGCCAGGCTGTCTCTACCTCCCTCTCTCACTTTGCTCTCCGGTCCTCCTGATCCCTCTCTTTGCCCTCCCACGGATGACAAATGTAACACTCAGACAAACAGCGATCAGGGCCATACAGCATAATGTCAGCTTAGATCAACACTGGGGACAAAAGCAAATATCACAGCATCAACACTGCATTACGAGCACTCTCCCTCTGTGTGTGTGTGTGTGTGTGTGTGTGTGTGTGTGTGTGTGTGTGTGTGTGTGTGTGTGTGTGTGTGTGTGTGTGTGTGTGTGTGTGTGTGTGTGTCTGTGTGTGTGTTAATGTGTGTGTGCCCGTATTACGGCGGCTGACCCGGGTCACTGGATTCCAATCTCACTTTCAACCTCATCAACCAAGCTATTGACAATGTGCTTGACGGAGAATTACACGACAGTAAAGGCCTAATTACATTGCTATTACCCAGGGCTGTCCATAATCGTCAAACACGACGCATCAGTGGGACATCACAGCAGTAAATCTGCAGGCGCTCTCTCTCTCTCTGTCTCTCTTAATGCCTGTTACCAACACAGTGTTAACATTTCTTTCCACTTTATTGTCTGTTGACAGCAGAGACAGCCAAATATACTGAAGGTAGTCACACTTACATTAAATCAGTCTAATAAATATAAAAATTGATGCATGTGAAAATTGATGCATGCCTAACAACCTTCTTCTATTCTACACAGCTTCATAGCTTGATAATAAAAAGTTTCATACTGTAGCAGCTATATATGTGGCTTTGTTTAGGCACAAAGATTTGAGCTAATTGGTAAAATACTAGCAATGCTAATGCTAACATGCTGATGTTATGCAGATATAGTGTTAATCATGTTATGTTGGTTCGCATTTGCCAATAAGCACTAAAACACAAAACTGCATCTGAGGCAGATGGGAATGCCATAAGTTTTTTAAAGGTATGTGGTCATAAAAAGTATTGGACAAATTACAATTTTGACATGATGATGGCGACAATTGAAAAAATCTGAATTCTCGTAATTCTGGGTCTCTTCATCAAGTTAATTAGAAGCTGACAAGATGTGACAAGTGTTTTGGTTTCCATGCTGACATTCACTCAGCCTGCTAGCAGTAGTCGTGCTTTGATATATTTTCTGCGCTCGAGCTTTATAGTGCTGTTTGGATAAAGAGGCTCCTTTTACCACCCATTTGATTAACTCTGTGCTCTCCAATTGTGAGACGGCGGCACCTGACTTCTCACGAGGACTTTCATCTCCGCAAGCCTTCAAAAAAACATCACAGCCGACCGGCACGCATGTGATGCCCCGTCTCCCTGGAGATCGGCCCTGACTGACAGGCATGAGGACAAGGTCCACTCTGATGGACCGCTCTGATCATCAAAGTCTTCTGCAATCACTAGTGTGTGTCGACGGGGGTTGCATGTGTGTGTGTGTGTGTGTGTGTGTGTGTGCGTGTGTGTTTGTGGCCTTTGTCACCCACATTGAATTCATTCATATAAATCATTAAAGGTTGGTGATCTCTTTCGCTGTTACACTGTTTTAGGATGAAGTTAGGAAAGGAGAGGGTCAGTAACAGACCAACAGGAGCGGAGACTGAGCAGATTCAAACTTTGATTGAAGAGTTCACATCTGACCACCAGTCCAGGTTGAATGTGGGCTAAACACAACTTAACACAGCTCACAGGCCGAGCCCCTCTGTTGCTAATGGCCATTACTGCCTGTATGCCATTGTGGGCCTCACAATAGCAATCACGCTGGGATTTTGTGTGGAGCTTGCTGGTAACAGTTATTAGCCCCCCCCCCCCCACCCCAAAAAAAACTTAAAGGGGGTGCAGTCAAGAGAAGAACAAGAAGATTTGGGGTCCTGCACAGGAGGGGGGGGGGGGGACGTCAGCAGGAGGGACAGTGAGGGGGGGTAGGCTGTGGGGTCAGAGGGCAACACCAAAGCGGAAATGGGAGGCACAGGGGGGAACAATGGACAGGGGCTGGACTAAGGCAGACAAAGCTGGAGGGGTGCACAAAACACAGGAAGATGAGGAGAAAAAGATGAGGGCACAGAATGGAGAGGAGCCAAAACAGATGGCAAAGGCTGGTCGCAGAGAAAGAGGGCGGCGCTGAGAGGATGAAGGTGGAAACAAGCTGAAAGGCTATTGGCAACACATGCGTCGTGACAGTAACACCTAGACAGGACTGAATCCCATATGGTAACACATAGGGATCACATAGACCACCATACATGCAGAAGTGGAACAAAAATCAACGTATCATCTTATTAAAGCTTACTGTTATTTAGTAGTAGTATGGACTTAATTTAAGGGTTATCACAGTTCTCATTGTGACAGACTGGGACACTTCTAAGGGTTCTTCAAAAAACACTTAAGAGTATAAAACATTTTATTTAACCTACAAATAAAGTCCAAAGATATTTTAGTAAATAAACATAAAGCTTGATTGGCATTCTCCTTTATACATTGCAAAAAAACATGATATTATTTGTCCAAATTAACCAGGAACAGGGCAGAAAATACACGTTTTACCACTGGTGAGCTGGGGAAATCGTCGCCCTGTAATGGGCTCATCAATAGTGAGGTGTTTCTGCAGCTATTATGACCTAATTACGGGCTCATCTCGACTCGCTGACCACAGAGAAGACGTGCGCTTGCTGGGCTAGATTTATAAAAAAAAAAAAAAAAAAAAAGTTGTCATTAAGTGGGTGCTTTTTCCCCAAGAGAAGCATTCATCTTAACGGGAGCGCGCAGGGGAGCAGGAGGCGATGCATGAGTGCGGGTGCGGGAGCGCGCACTGCAAGTCCGTCGGTCACACCTCTCTTGGTTTGGGTGAGGGACGGAGGAGGAGGAGGAGGAGGAGGAGGAGGAGGAGGAGGAGGAGAGGATGCGCTGCTGCTGAACATAGAAGGACAAATCTGACTTTTATGAAACTCCTGGAGGTTTTTTTTTTAATGTGTGCGTCAGTCAATGTGGGCTTCATAGTTTAACAGGGTTTGCTTTAATATTCCTCCACGTGCACTTTACACTTGTTCATAAAGGCTTTAGACCATATTTCTTTTCATGTAATTATATGGTGTGTTTTTTTTTGGCCTGTTAAGTTTAGAATAGTTTCTGCTATAACATCCCTGTTCTAAAATATAGCCTATACTAAACGTGCAGAATTATCTATTAGCTGTTATTAGCTGGATTTTTTTTTTTGCAGAAGTCAAAATACAGATACAATTCAAGACATTTTGGAATCGTGTAAAATGTATTTTGTGCTGTGTGGCATCCAAAAAGTTCCCTTTATTTTGTATTCGAGTTGAAAGTATCCCTAAAGACAGCAGCATAGTTATGTCTGTCTTATCTCTTAGCAGTCGGAAGTGTTCGCCCTGACCTTTTCATTCACCTCTTGTTGCCACCTGTCGCCGCAGGTCACGCTGGCTTTTCTTTTCTTTTCTTTTCTTTTCTTTTCTTTTTTTTTTTGGCGGACACACAAACTTTGCTCGGGGAAGTAAATCCGGAGAAACACCCGTCAACAAGACACACCCGGAGAAAAGAAAGAAAAAGGAATAAAAACATTGCATATATTCCTCTTAGTATTCTTTTCATCTTCAACGCTTTAAAGGTCGCCTTGTTCCTGAGACTTCCAGGAGGAACATCTTATTGAGGAAGCACACTCCGTTGTTATCCTAAAAATGAGAAGTTGTTCCACTGAAATGATCAGGCACGTTTAATAACGTACTTTTAACCACGTAAACGCGGCCTACAGCCTAAACAGTGTGATAGAAAAGCTCTATCACACTCGAGAGGAAAAACGATGAAATTGTAGATTTGAATGAGTGAGTGTGTTAAAGGTTTCTTGAAGTATGACCTTCTTTTATGAATCTATCTGACACATAATTGAGTTGCTGAAAACATCAAATAACTTGCACCATCATGTCTGATGAGGTATGGATGTTAGGGGATAATAAATCTCATTTTGCATCAAATTGAAACAAATTAAATATAATGTGCCAGCCTGTGTACATGCAAAAGACATTTTAGCATAGCACTGTTGTACCTTTTTATAATAGATATATTCTGAATTTCTTTCCCACGTTGCACCATGTCAGCATTAACAAATGTTATTGAACGCTCCCTTTTCACATCTCTCACCGGTATAGGCCAATAAAACATGAAAGCATGGATAACATATTATATCTGTTCATTTAGACAAATATGGGAAAGTTGATTTTTGCAAAACAAAATGCAGTATTTTTATTAGAGTGTACATTTGGCTTTAGTTTTAAATCGAGGCATGGTATGATGTTTTTGCACATTTGTTTCGTTTGAAATGAAATATTTCAAAAAAACTATAAAGCCAAGAATAGCAAAAAAATAGTAACGAAAATGTTTTTGATTTTGGATTTCTCTGAGTGTGCTTCTGCAGTCAGACGGTCTACATTATGATCAACTCTTTATTTCTCTCCTTTCACTGCAGATGTCAGTAGTGAACTGGTGGTGTTTAACAAGAAGAAATGTCGCTCAATTCACGACAATTATCCTAAATAAACCCAAATGATAGATCTGACAGCATCATGTCAGTGAAGTCCACATGGAAACGGATTCTTATCAAGCCTGAGGAAAACACGACAATGCTTCAGTTGGATCTTTTCTAAATATTGGCCCTGTATGCGTTATGAAAGTCCGGATTTAGGGCGTGTGTGACTCCTGCCCCTTTGGCAAGTGGACCCATATAATTAAGCTCTATTTTAATTCAAGGTATCATCATGATAGATACCAATCTGTGAGTTTTTAAATCCCTTGTTAAACTCTCGGTAACCTCTCTTTCTTCTCCAAACGTCTCCCCTCCGGGCACTTGTCATTTCTCTCTGCTCACTTTACAGACTCTGTCTCTGTTTCCAGCTCAGGTTATGATTCCCTTTAGTCTTTTCACTCTTCTATTTATTTAAAAACAGTCGCCCCATTGTCCTGCAGAGGCGCTCAGCTTTTTAAAGACAAGTCATGAAGGACTTCAATCACATATATAGGCTGAAGCGATAAGGACCGAAGTTGCATTTTGGTTCCCCCCCTTTTTCTTGTTGTAAACCTTGTCTTTGAACTGATTCAATTTGCATAAAACTAATATTTAATTATCGCAGATCAACCTTTACTCCATTGTAAAATAATTGAGCTAAATGTGTCTGATTTTCTCTCAATGAACGCTCCATGTGGCCGAGTGAAGCTGCTCTCCCGTCAGACGACACGGTGCCATGGACGGCTGTCATTAGAGGTGTTGTGTTTGTTTTACAGGCCCGTGAGAAACAACATTAACAGCGTTTTAACTCGGGGGGGGGGGGGGGGGTCCCGACACCCTGGTGTGACATCACGCGTGCATATACGAGCCCTGTTTGCATGGAAGTCAAATCAACTGTCTTCCCTGAAGCTTCAAGTCGTTTTTCATGCACGAAACTCTGCATAAAGCAAAGAAATCTCCAATGTTGCATGCATGCTCTAAACGAGTTTGTTTTGTGTTTCATTGCTGGTTTTTATGTGGACAATAGAGGCAGAGAGGCTCACCCTCTGCTGTGCTGTGATCTCATTTATTTCAAGATGGACTTCAGGAGAAGAGCAGGGTGAGCTTATGAACGGCCGCTTCAGATGTGATCTGTGGACTTTTTAATGTTATAATTCATTATCACAGTGCCGTTAGATTCCAAACTAGTCTTAATTAGGATATTTAGGTTTAAAAACACACAAATGTCTTTGTGGAAGAACAATGACCTGACTTGAGATTGGGTTGCTTCATGATTTCAGGTGTGTTTATTTATTTGAGTAAAAAAAAAAAAAAAAAAAAAAAGTATAAAATGTTTGTCTGCATTTTGACAGGACAAATAAACACACGGATAACTTAATATATAAATAGATTTATGAGGGAAATTACTCCTTTATTGAAAAACCTGCTTCACTGTCAGACTTTTTAAAAATGAGCAACTGGCGATAAGAACCACATTAATGTTTTATAGTATTAACTGAAGGAGGTCAATGGTTTGAACCGAAATCTGTTTTATAATCTTTTTTACTTCCCCTTTCTTGTACAAAATAGTCCCCAAACGAGTGTTCGGGTGGACGTTTTTAAATGTATTAGGTCTCAAAGTGTCGGTCTGTGTCCCAGTCAAGTGCAGTTCACCTGTCAGGAACAATCTGTGACTGATTGCAGAAAATCAGGCACTAAATTGTGTGTGAAAGATGCCTGAACACAGTCTAATTAAAGCGGAGCTGTCGCTGGAGGTGAATGGGAAAACAAGCCGTCTCCTTGACAAGTGTTCCCGTATACAGTCACTCAGTGGGTGTAATGCCATCAAAACATAGGCTCATTTTTTTTTTTTTTTTTTTTTTTTTTTTTTTTTTTAGGGTGGGTGCTCCTCACTTTCCCCACAAACCACGCCCCCTTCTCCCTCTCCCCTCCTCCTCCTCCACCAATGGCTGCAGGGCTCCGTCCTGTGCGCATCCCCGGTTGGATAAAAACCTTGGCGGAGTGTTTGCAGCACACACACAACACAAACAGCAGCTCTGCCTCCTCCATCACAGCCCGGACACCACACCGTCATCTCTGTTACACCATCCGGAGTCCTCATCGTTTTTGGGGATAATATATCAGAATACCTGCTGGAGGGACATTTTTACTGTGAGCTGCGTCGTTTAAAAGGTAAGTTCGTCCCTTTAATGTTTCACTCTCTGGTGGCGTTATGTGATGTCTGGATGGCTGCCTGTATCCGTCCGCAGTCCTGACAACACAGCGAGATGTTAAACGGAACAGAGGAGGCTTCAATTATCAACCCCCCCCCCCCCCCAAAAAAAAAAAAAAAAAAAAAAGACACGAGACACTGTAGATTTTATTGTCGCTCTGCTTTGGGGATTCGTGGAAAATTTGAGGCATTATATTAGAAACTGTTTATTTGATAAGCGGAAAGTTTTTAAACTGCAAAATTCAGATTCACCTCATATACGCTGTCGTTATTGCACAAAAGAGCTGAACAATTGTGGGGAACCGCAGCTTGTGTTTTCCTTTTTCCTCCGGTAGCTTCATGCATGATCCTCCCAAAAAATAACCGTGGGCCAAAATTAGAAGCTGTAGTACAAATATCATTTCTGTCATCTGTTGCAGGCGAGTTAAACTCTGTCATTAAACTGTAATAAAGAAGGAAAAAAATTGAAAATCTGGTAATATTCCTTAACAGAAACTGTTAATTAATTCATTAATTCATTAATTCATTCATTAATGCAATGCAAGTTTAAATAATTCACAGAAACGTGAAATAGAAAACACAAAAAGCGAGATATGCATATGTTAAAATGCAAAAAGTAATTTAAGAAGATAAAATGACGTGGGATGTTAACTGTTGAAATATAAAGGACGTCATTGTTCAAATTGTTATGTTAACTTACAGGCTAAAAATTATGAATTTTGATTATTAACAGTAACAATTAATTACAGTTGTTATGTTCTAGTATTAACAAAATAAAGGTTACATAGTTACTACGACAGCCACACAGTTACATTTAGTTGTTCCCAATTTTTGTTTGTTTTTTATGTCCCAAAAACTGATTCCAGGAATTGGTGATTTATATTGTTTTTTCATTATGATTTTGCAACATTATTATTTCAAACGATCAAGAAGCATAATCATTACATACCTCACATTTTAAATAACATGCAATTTTTAAGTATGATACCAACCAGCTGCTTTTACTTTTATATTTTACCATGGAAGTTTTTTGGAGATTTACTTCAACTCACAACCTGCTAATGAATTTAAAACCCATTTTTAAAAGAAAAGTTACACTTAATTTTCAAACACTTAATAAATAAATTTACCAGTGCTAGTTTAGTTACTGCACACTGAAACACCAAAAGACAGAAGCGCATTAAACATGGCAATGCAAAGTAGGCAGTAAACCAAAAAAAAGTTTGACTTAACTTACTGATGTTGTCAGTCATCAAGTCGAATCTAACAGTGTGTGACAGTCTGCTAATTATTTGGTTAATTTTAAAGTGTCCACCCAGCAGGACATGACAACACCTGACACGCTTAAATGGCATTAAAACACTTTCTCACAGCAGCACTAACAGTCATTTTCACATGATTATTTCCTCACATTTTATTCCAATAATTGTAGTTTATGTTTAAACAGAGGTGAGTCTGTGTATTAAAGAAGATGATATATCACTTCATGTTTCATTGTTTTTTACTGTGGAGCTGGAAGTTCATTCAGCAGAATGGAGAGGTGTGCAGCATCTGAGCAGATGGAGCCTGTAAACAACGCTCACATATGGGCAATAACTGCTGCCAGCTACCACATTTATAAAAGATTTAGCATCTTTTAGTTAAGAGTTGAGTTTCTAAAAAATTGTCACATCTCTGAAGTCCATCTGTGTTCTTTCCTATTTTTTTACTAACAAATCAGAGATAAAGCAGCCACTTGATATCTTTAAGAAAAGCCCTTTAATTTATGTTATCCTCATCATAATGATTTAATTGAGGTTAATTTAATTTTAATTTAATTAAAACATTTTTCAAAAGGTTAAATAATCAGTAACTTGAACAGAGTATTACAGCGAGTCAACTTTAGTTTTTTACACTTACACCTCCACATCATGATACATATATTACCCAAAATGAAATACACTCTCTTTAAATTCTAATAGTTATAAGCTGATCAATGCAACCAGTCATTCCTGATTACAAAGCTGTTAATGAAGGAACATTGTATGTACAACAGGAGCAGCCGTCTGGTTTGGCGGAAGGGGGAGAATATTTCTGGTGTTTTACAAATACTGGTTATTAAATTGTAGTATTTTTACACAAATACAGATACACAGGCCTGTTCTATATGGACTTAAAGTGAAATATACAGGAAGACACATGCAGATGATTTGAATACACAAGAATCTTAGCTGTATTTCTTTTTAGAGGCACACAGAGTGGCACCAGCTGAGTGTTTGAGCTCAGAGGCATCACACATGACAAACAGCCAGCTTGATAAACCAACTGTCCTCCTGCAGCGTGCGGTCGACAGTGCGCTCAGGAGCACACTCATGCCAGACGAGGCAGGACGGGGAGTAAAAACACTTTAACTGGGACAGCGTGGAGCCGACCGTCACGTTCAGCTGGTGGAGCAAGGACCAAAAACTCAGGGAAATGTCCAACAACGCTGGAAGAGGTAAATACACAACACAAGTTGGCCTCTCGGACTCCTGCGAACAGTTACCTGAAACTCATTTGGCACTTGCTCGCATGACTTACTCCTTTTATTTCCCCTTATATCACTTGTAGTTTGGAAATAAATCAATTTCCTAAATCACCTTTTCGCATACAAACATTTGATAAATGGTTCATATCACACCCACTCACACATAATGTAGTTGTAAGCAGATATAAGTGTTTATTTATGTATTTGTCTACAACCAGAACTCATTCTGTGGGGATCCATAAGTTAAAGCTACTGTATTAACAGATAATACAGGACAATGGTCAAAAGTCTTTATAAGATAAGAGATACAAATACTTATTGATAAACACTGTCACATAATGTCCTTACATCTGCTTACAACTGCCTACGGTGTGTTAGATAAACCATTTATTAAATGTTCACGTAAATGCTAAATAGGGGGACTTAAAGTTACCTTGTAAGCTTGTTCCAGCTCTTAGTTGAACCTATGTGATGTTAACATGAAGGTTGTGTACAGTCTATACACATTTATTCGACATCCGGCCTGACATTTCTTATCTCTGGGATCTCCACTAGAGTTTAAAAGTAAAGTCAGTAAAGATTGAACCATATTTTGTTGTATAGCATGACTTTAACAGTCACACTCAGATAAGTGTCTGGTCTGCCCACTACAATTCTGGAAGGAGTTACTTGTTATTTTCTTCTGGTCGTTGTGCAGAATATTGAGGTAGTGAATTGGTTGGCACTTAAAGCTTTCATATATATATTTAGAACAATCCTCCCCTCTATCTATCTATCTATCTATCTATCTATCTATCTATCTATCTATCAATCTATCTATCTATCTATCTATCTATCTATCTATCTATCTATCTATCTATCTATCTATCTATCTATCTATCTATCTATCTATCTATCTATCTATCTATCTATCTATCTATCTATCTATCTATCTATCTATCTATCTATCTATTTATCTATCTATCTATCTATCTATCTATCTATCTATCTATCTATCTATCTATCTATCTATCTATCTATCTATCTATCTATCTATCTATCTATCTATCTATCTATCTATCTATTATCTATCTATCTATCTATCTATCTATCTATCTATCTATCTATCTATCTATCTATCTATCTATCTATCTATCTATCTATCTATCTATCTATCTATCTATCTATCTATCTATCTATCTATCTATCTATCTATCTATCTATCTATCTATCTATCTATCTATCTATCTATCTATCTATCTATCTATCTTATCTATCTATCTATCTATTTATCTATCTATCTATCTATCTATCTATTTATCTATCTATCTATCTATCTATCTATCTATCTATCTATCTATCTATCTATTTATCTATCTATCTATCTATCTATCTATCTATCTATCTATCTATCTATCTATCTATCTATCTATCTATCTATCTATCTATCTATCTATCTATCTATCTATCTATCTATCTATCTATCTATCTATCTATCTATCTATCTATCTATCTATCTATCTATCTATCTATCTATCTATCTATCTATCTATCTATCTATCTATCTATTATCTATCTATATCTATCTATCTATCTATCTATCTATCTATCTATCTATCTATCTATCTATCTATCTATCTATCTATCTATCTATCTATCTATCTATCTATCTATCTATCTATCTATCTATCTATCTATCTATCTATCTATCTATCTATCTATCTATCTATCTATCTATCTATCTATCTATCTATCTATCTATCTATCTATCTATCTATCTATCTATCTATCTATCTATCTATCTATCTATCTATCTATCTATCTATCTATCTATCTAAGTTTTCTCGTAATGAATTCACGCTTTGTTTTTTCGGTGTGCTCGCGGTGTCTGTGCACCGTGCGCGTGCACGCGCGCGTGCTCGCCGCCGCCGCCCCCCCCGGGTCTGCTCGGCTTTAATATCCTGCAGGTTGATGAAGCTTGGCGGGGAGATTTTTTTCCACACTCCGCTGGCAGCGTTAATAGAGGCCCCCCCCCCCCTCCCTTCCTCCCTCCCTCCCCCTCCCTCCCTCCCTCCCTCCCTTCTCCTCCCCTCGTCCGGACGCTGTTTGATGTGGAAATGAAAGCTGGGAAAAGGCTGAGAGGAGAAAAAAAGGAGCGTTTCAATGGGTTAAATTAAAAGCAATGGTGTTCTTGCGGAGTCACCACCGTGCAGTCCAGAGAGCAGACAGTGGAGGCTGCTGGGTGGACGCAGCGCACGCTTTGTCTGGTGCAGTTTACCGGGGAAAAAAAAACCCTGTTTCGGTGTTGTACGTTAGTTTGCAGGAGCGACTATGACAGATCTGCGGGGTTGCAATATATTTTATATTTATGACAATCATTTGTAGGCCTAATCACAGTGTCAGTTTTTTTATTATTTTTTTGTTGCAGTAATTCAATGATCTAAAAATGTATTCAAGCATATGCAGAAGTCACTGTACACTGGTATGAAAACATCACGACAAAATAAGAGAGTACCAGCTTCACATGCATACAAAATGTAATTGATAATATGAATATGTCTTAAATGGAAACAAAAATATCTTATATTTTAAAAAGTATTTATGTGAACACAATAAAAAAAAAAAGGTAATGTACCACAATTATCTTATATATTATTTCTGAGGAAAGATCAAGTATGATAATCAGTCTATTATTCTTTATAATTATGGACTGAATTCTTCAATAAATCTCATGTTTCCAAGCCTCACGTTACAGCCCTCAAAACAAATTAGTGGCCATATAAATGATAATTGTTAGTATTAGCCTGCAGGTATTATTATTTATAAGTAGGTGATTAGCCTGGAATTAACCAAACAATAGTCAATTTAAAAGTATGAGCTTTGCTGCTGGGTTAAAATTAAAATAGGAGCATAATAAGCGCTACTAATATTTACATAATTAATATTTGATACAAATGATTTCCAGGCCAAAATAAAGTGTCTCAATGTGTTTAAAATAGACTTCTCAAAACTTAAACTAGATCCAAGTTCAATTCACATTAAATCAGTCCTTTTAAAATAAAAGTGAATACATCAACCCTGAAACATGAACGTCTCCCATTACTCACAGCCGCCTTGTTTGCTCACAGCAGTGAAGGTTTGTTTCTCCTCACTGCCTTCATCTCCTCCTGTGTCCTCGACTTTTTTAAAATACAAAACTTCATTATGCACCTGACAACGCCGGCACGGCTACAGTTATTTATGACAGACACATCTAATCTTCAGCTTGTTAAGGAATGATTGATAAATGTTGCAGGTCATTGCAAACGAGGGAAAACTTAATTTTCTCTTTGAGAAAATGAAAAAGAAAATATATTTCTATACATCAAATCCTTGAAGCCACAAGTTTTGTTTTTATGCTTCTTTTTGACAGCTTCTCTTACATTGTCAACTTGCAACATTAAATTAGTTGTTGACTTAAACATGCATTTAAAATAGTCGGAAACTCTGTGCTTGTGTGTGTTTGTGTATATGAGCAGTATGGTATCTGTGTAATGTGTGTGAATGTGATTTATCCATACTCAATGAATGTGATCTAAATTGTAAAAAAATGATTGCTTAAATATTTTCTCAGGTTAGTTTTGGTCAGCGATGTGTGTGTGTGTGTGTGTGTGTGTGTGTGTGTGTGTGTGTGTGTGTGTGTGTGTGTGTGTGTGTGTGTGTGTGTGTGTGTGTGTGTGTGTGTCCAAGGGTGCGTGTGTGACTTTGTAGAGCGTTGACGTTGGCCTGTCTCAGATCTCAGGTTCCATGACATTTACGAGTGTTCATCCCCCCTCCCCCCCCAGGTCATGGGGGTCTTAACCAACTAGGTGGAATGTTTGTTAATGGACGTCCACTTCCGGAGGTGATCCGGCAACGCATCGTGGACATGGCCCACCAGGGGGTTCGGCCCTGTGACATCTCCCGGCAGCTCCGAGTCAGCCACGGCTGCGTCAGCAAGATCCTGGGACGGTAAGCAAGCACCCTGCTCCACTTCCTGTTAATGCTAATCCGCCTTGTCGTGTTCTTTAGAGCTATGAGAGTATGTTTACTTATCAGGAACACTAAAGTAATGATTGTAAAAAAAAAACCTACCACCTTCTTCCAGTTACTACGAGACTGGCAGCATCAAACCCGGAGTGATCGGCGGCTCCAAGCCCAAGGTGGCCACCCCGAAGGTCGTGGATAAAATCGCAGACTACAAGAGGCAGAATCCCACCATGTTCGCCTGGGAAATCAGGGACAGACTGCTGGCAGAGGGAGTGTGTGACGGCGACACAGTGCCAAGTGTGAGCTCCATTAACAGGTGACATACTGAATTATGAATGAAATCATGTAAGAGGTACAGATAGAACGATGTGTCCCTGAGTGGGTGGTAGATATCTAGAGGAACTAGAGCATTAGTGAAGTCATGAAATCCCCATCTAGTGAAGATCTTCTTTCAACCTTTATATTCTATCATTACGGAAATGCTTACACCCACCAAACAACATTTACACATAGTGTTAAATGTGAAATTTATTGCTCACTTCGTTGTGTTTCTTCTTTTTTTGTTGCAGAATAATTCGAACAAAGGTCCAACAGCCGTTCAATCTGCCACTGGATGGAAAAGGCCTGAGTCCAGGACAAACCTTAAGTAAGTCTTTACCATTTTAGATAAAAACACACATGCACAGAGGTGGTGTCACCGTCCATATCACTGAGCATTATCATGTGACGGTGAAGGATTAAGGTTAAAGAGTGTGCTCGTTGTTGTGTAGGATTAAGCTCGTGAGCTTTGTGGGCTACAGGACTAGGGAGATGTACAGTATCATTTCCGCTCTCCGTCTTTAAATCTGTCTGTCTTGTTTTTTCTCTCTGTCAGTCCCGAGTTCAGCAGTCACCCCTCCCGAGTCTCCACAGTCGGACTCTTTGGGCTCCACCTACTCCATCAGTGGCTTGTTGGGTATCCCACAACCCAGCGCCGATGGCAAGAGGAGCCACGATGACAGTAAGAATTAGATCAAATGAAGGAGACACCACACCATTGGCATCTTTTTTGTTATCAGTTGTGTTTCAGTGAGAAAGATGAAAAGGGGTTTTGCTTATTTTATTTTGACAAAAACAACAATTTTCTGATAGTTTTGGAGCAACATACTGGAGTACTTTCCAAAAAGAAACACTTAGATCACCAAACTTTTTCAAGTTTAGTTTGTTGCTAGATCTGTTGCACACAGTGTATTAGCATTCTGCCTCAAGTCATTCACTCTGAAATATCGTGTCTCAAAAAGTTGAGAAACACACTTCACTATTTAAATTGCTCTATTTGATAACTAATTTGACCTTTATTTGATCTGAAATTCATTAAGAACATGTTTTTCTGTCACATGGCAGAACGGTCCATGAGGCACAGAACAAAGAGCGATGAAGTGTTTAATACAAAGTCTTTTAGATTGAATTTAAAATATTCCATTTGAGGCGTGCTCGTGTTGCAAGCACAAAAAAACTACAAATGTACAATTTATTCACACACTTGAAAAATAGAGTCATTTAACATTTGAATAATGACAGAATTCTTTGTATTTTTATATCTTGCCAGAGGAATTTTAGATTTAGATTTTAAATGTGTGAATGAAAACTTTTAAACAAACCACACACATCACATGTAAACATCTTTCCCCCACCCTCTTCTTTTCCTTCTTCTCCGTCCTCCTCCATTTGTCTCTCAGGTGATCAGGAGAGTTGTCGGCACAGCGTGGACTCTCAGGGCAGCGGAGGCGTCCCGAGGAAACAAATGAGATTGGATCACTTCTCCGCAGCCACGCAACATCTGGACTGTGGGTTCGATCGGCACCACTATCCCCCGGACTCATTCGGCTCCGCCTCCAGCAGCAAGACAGAGCAGGTAAAAAGCTACTCTTCTGTTCAATATGCAGACATATCATTTCTAGATCTACTTTTCTTATTTTCTTTTAATCTCAGATTTATTTGGAACTGTAATTTGAAAATATTAAATCCTGCCTTTATTTTTGGACCTGCCCACGTGCATATTTGCTCCTACTCATACATAAGCACACTTTACACCAATAGCTAATCCCTGTTAATCATCCTCAGACTTTGTACCCGCTGTCCCTCATCAATGGCAGCCTAGACGAGGCCAAGAGCAGCCTCTCAACATCCGGCTCCGCCATTGGACGGAATCTGACGGCGCACCAGAGCTACACCATGGTGACAGGTGAGACTCTTTAAAGTTAGATAATGACCTTTGACCCCTGCGTCAAGCACCAAGTTGAAGCCCTCAACACGCCGACTCTTACCATCATCATTTGAGGATGTTGAACACAACAGCGTCCTGAAACCACTCGCTCTTTGTTTATTTTTGACATTTCACCCTCAGTTTTTCTTCCACTCATGTTCATCATTCGTTTTTCTCATTTTTTTCACCCACCTTCACTCCGGCCGACTCCACCTCAGAGCCCCTACAGCCCTTGCCGCTCTGTCTAAAACAGGAAATGTCCCCAGAAGTGACGAGCACGAGCCCCTCCCCAAACATGGCAGCGTCCAACCTGGCCTTCATGGAGCTGCAGGCACTGCAGAAGCCCGTTTCTGTCAGCAGCTGCAGCAACTCCAACCATTTCCCCAACGCCTTCAACTCATTCTCCCATCATGCACCAGTGTACGGGCAGTTCAGCAGTCAGTCTATCATCTCAGGTAATGAATGCATCCATCTCATTCATGTTCACACTCATCTGGGATGTTTAATTTCATTATTGATTAATCTGCCAATATTTTTTGATGCGATTAATAATATGGTCTCTGAACTGAAAATAGTGAAAAATGCTGACCAGTTTACTAAACCTTCCTCTTCAAATATCATGTTTTCTCAAGAACTCTAAAACACTCAATGTACTATCATACAAGACAAAGAAAACCAACAAATACTCACATGAAAGTCTCTGAAACCAGTACATTTTGGGCATTTTTTCCTTAAAGAAATAACTGACATGACCAACCGTTTTTTTACCATCTTGTAGCTGTAACAAATAGTACAATAAAAACTTAAATTTATGTTAAAGGTGTGTGTTTCTGTGTGTGTGTTTAGGGCGTGACATGGTGAGCTCCACCCTGCCGGGCTACCCTCCACACATCCCCTCCGCTGCCCAGTCAGGATACTCCTCCTCTGCCATCACAGGCATGGTAGCAGGTAATGGAAACAAAATGAACCTTGTTTTTCCCTTTTCTTACAATTAAAAAGTCACATTGAAAACAAGGGGGACCATTAAAAGCACCAAATGAGTCAGACAGGTAGAGAGAAAGGAAAGTAAACGGTGATGAAGGCAGGAAAAGAAGAAGGAATGAAGGGAGGTTTGCAGATTAACAGGAAGACAGGCTGAGTCAATGAGTAGTCCTGCCACTGTGTTGTGTGTGTGTGTGTGTGTGTGTGTGTGTGTGTGTGTGTGCGTGTGTGCGCGGGTGCACGCAGGCCCAGGGGGTATACAGGGAACAGGCTGGGGGTTCCACCCTGCTGCCCACACCCCCACCCAGACACCTCTGACCACACATCGCCATGGGAACCAGGGGGCCCAGGAGGGAGATGCAGGGTGGGCGGAGGGGGTGTAAAGTCTGGGCATGAGCGAAGAGGAGGAGGTCTTTGTGGTGTGTGTGTGTGTGCGTGCATGTACGTTTGTGTGTGTGTCTACGTCAGGATGCCTGCATGCGACCAGAGAGTGTGTGTGTGTGTGTGTGTGTGTGTGTGTGTGTGTGTGTGTGTGTGTGTGTGTGTGTGTGTGTGTGTGTGTGTGTGTGTGTGTGTGATGTGCCTTTTTTTATTTGAAGTCTGCCCTCCGAAGCGCGAAATGAGAGGGTCTGATTTATTATTTTTCTGGTGGGCTCGCTGTGAGGAAGCGTTGATACACAATTACTGAGTGAAAGGGGGGGGGGGGCTAGGGCAGGAGGAGGTGGAGAGGAGGACTGGGGAGGGGGGGGGGGGTGCAGGGATTCATTCCAGCCAACATAATTACCAATTAGATATTAAAAAAGAGAAAAGAAAGAAAGAGGAGTGCCAGAGAGGCTAAAGCAGGAAGTGCAGGATGGAGACAGGAGGAGGAGGAGGAGGAGGAGGAGGAGGAGGAGGAGGAGGAGCGATGCGAATGGGCCGAGTGCTGAGCGGAGAGGGCGTAGAGAGGGCTAGCTGCATGCACCACTGGGTCGAGGGATTTTTACCCTCAGCCATCCACCTGCACCACAGATTAATGGTTTACAGGCTGCACTAACTGTTGGTGAATTATGAGCTAAGGCTGAGCAGACTCTGGCACACAAACAACCCAACCCTACAGAGCCCCCGGCTATATCTTAGCTTTGCCTTTTTTTTTATAACGACATTTGTTGTATTGCTGTGTTTTATATCCTGTTTGATGAAGTTTGTTTGTCTCGCAGCCGGCACAGACTATTCGGGTCAGACCTACAGCCATTCGCCCTACACCTACAGTGAAGCCTGGAGGTTCACCAACTCCAGCATACTGGGTGAGTTCACTGCTGACTACCTTATGCACCCAGCACATTATAAGTAGTAGTAAGTATTACTATGAGGTAATCATTTTGACCTCCACAATAAAAGACAAACTACTTATTAACTTGGAAACATCCCCTGAGATTGAGAAGAAAATCACTTCTGCTGACCATTTGATCACAAACATTATATAAAAACTATAACTACTATAATAAAAAAAAAAATGGCTTCAGGAAAGAGGAGATACTAACCAGGAAGTGGCTTTCAAACTGCCACTAAAGGCTTATTGTTTCAATTTTAGTGTTATTTTAGCTTATTCAACCCATATTTAATAAGGGAAGTTCCATTAAGGTTAGAAACCTCTTTTACAGCCCGCAAAACCAGGCAAAAGATAAAAACAAAACAAAAGGCTAAAATCTACAGAGACAGGAGTCATTTACCAAATTCACAATCAGGTTCTCAGTTTAAATAAATTGTTCATGTCTATTCCAGAAAATATGAAGGTATTCTTTCCCATCTCACACCTTCCCACGTCACTACATTCACTTTTATCCATTTGGCAGAACCTTTTGTCCAAAACACCATACCAATGAGGTCCAATCCAAACGACACTCCTTCAATGATAAGTGTTACAACAATCAGTTGTTCCACCTGACGTTGGGGAGAAACACAGTAGTTATAGTGGCTTGTAGGAGGAGATAATGATTACAAGATCAACTTTATGTCATTAGCAGAGTTGAAATGATAGCATTGAACGCTGGGTTTCAAAATTATACAAACAAAAATGCAGGGCAAATTAAAAAGAGATGGTATATCAACCTGTTTTTGCTCTGATAATGTAGATTGTGATGAATTGGCATCAGACTGGTGTAAATGAGCCGAGAAGCTCTTTTTTAGAAGTACAGAGGCATGTCAGGTGGGTTTTGGGGGAAATCTCCACCAAACAACCTGTTAAGAAAAGGAAAGTCCTGCACCTCTCTTATCTCTTTGATTATTCCTCAGGAGTCATGTAAGGGTTTAGGACTCAATCCAGTCTCGCAGGACAAACAGTCCAAGCAGCTCATTCTTTCGGCTCGACCATCTGCTGTAAAAACCTCAGATAAGATGGATAAATAAAGTCTGATCCACCAACACCAAACACCTCCCAGTTCTGAAGGCCTCCATCTGTGTCTCCCCCGCAGGTTCTCCCTATTACTACAGCACCGCCTCCCGCACCGCGCCTCCGTCTTCAGCCGCCTACGACCACCTCTAGTCCCTCGCTGCATGGGACCTCGACTCCACCTGGACCAAGACCGGAGAGCTCCACATCAGCTGACACCTCTGATTACGGACCAAGGCATGAAAGTCAAAGCTGGATGTGAACTCGAGACTCTGCTGATCAACCAGCAACACATTTTTTATTTTACCACACCTTCTCAGATGTTATTTATTTGTCACTAACTGATACCCAGGGTGACTCTGACTCATGCACGTTTACACATTGGCCAGACTCCTCCCATGCAGGGCCCGTTTCCAGGGACTCAGCCTGCCGTCTCACATCACAAGGTGCATATTTTCAGTTTAGAGCTCTTCAACGCTGTTTTGGCCAAAGACTATCTTTCCTCGCACATCTGCAACCTGACACCACTGATCCAGTGAATACGGATATGCAACTTCTTTATACTGAACTATGCCTGCTTTTGTTTACAATGCTTTCTGTCCCTGTTTTTCCACAAATTGATTCCTTTTTCTTGAATCTGCGTCTGCTTGCAAATTAATTTGTATGACTTGTTTTCACCGTCAATTCAGATCTCAAGAGCTTTTCCTGTAGTGGAAATAGACTAAAGGGTGACACAATAAATCACAATTACAACAAAATGCCCCTCAAAGACAATTAATATATTTGTCGAGCAATATGTAC
This sequence comes from Anoplopoma fimbria, assembly GCF_027596085.1. Taxonomy (NCBI): domain Eukaryota; kingdom Metazoa; phylum Chordata; class Actinopteri; order Perciformes; family Anoplopomatidae; genus Anoplopoma; species Anoplopoma fimbria. The sequence goes on along the minus strand of NC_072462.1, from coordinate 14,849,735 downwards.
ATATTGTAAATGATGAATTACTCACGGCGAAGTGATGCAATTTTTCTCAGAGAATGACTGATGAGGGAGGGGGGATGATGGTGATTTGGCTACAAAAACCAACAAGGCTTGAAATACATTTGTTTTGCTTCCAATAAATTTAGTTTGTTGTCATGCCGATGTTCTGATGTTTGGTAAGAACTGTGACTATTTTTTCTTATACTGATATTAATATTATTGCAGATGTAAATAATGAATTTGTAAAGAATTATTTTAATTAAAGCATGACAAATTTACTGTTGGTTTCCCTGTGGTCTTTTTTTTTTTTTTAAAGGACGGTTTTGATTTGACAAACTATAAGATAATAATACATAAATGATATGTTCTTTAATTAATACTTTGTAGTGACTTTGTAGTCAATAGTAACCAATGTTGTTAAGTGTGCTGAAGTTTACTTTTCTTAAGATAGCATTTTATTCTAAATATCTGCTATGTTATTATTATTATATTATTATTATGATGATGATGATTATTATTATTTGTAGTCATGAACTTACACGGTAAAAGCCTTCTGAAAATGTGAAATCTTTTTTTTGCACCTCTCAGCGTTTCAAAAGGACGAAAGCAGCGATCCTGAAAACACGCGCATCTGTTTCATTTCCTTTCTTTATTTTCTGCATCATGTAGTTTTATTTGCAATTATTTCGCCCTCTTTGCGGCCTCGTAATTGCGGCACGTTAACGACGCCACGGTTCGACGGCGCCGCGGCCCACCTGGTGCCTCCGCGTGGGACGACGGAGAGCGAGAGGCCGCGCGCGCGCTCCCATCTCCGAGACCTGCAGCACGTGGAACTATAGGGGTTTAGGCGCGCGCTTAGGCAGTAAGCGGTACACATTGCAGATATTGTATCGATCGTAATGATGAGTGTATTTATATTATTTATGTATTTTTTTTTTAGATAGGATTTTAGAGTTTCATTTATTTTGATTGTTAAAATGAAAATGAATGAGCATTTATGAAAACAACGATGATTAATGTCCAGGGAGAGAAAAGAAAGCTACAGCGGGTTGTTAACTCTACTTAAATAATGTACAAAAGCATTCACTCTGTCTAAGACCAGTCTATGTTTGACTATGAATTAGTTTATTGTAAAGAACATGGTTTCATATGAATAGTGGACCAGTCTGTCTCGCTGTTCTGGAGCTTTCCATCACTGCACACTGTCTTCCTCAGGAGATGCAGTTTTCATGGCATTGTAAATATGTCATATGACCGATGTGAATGTACAAAAAAAATGAATTATAAAAAACACACTTATATGGGTACAAATGTACAGATGTTTTAGCCCAGTTGTTTTTAACCAAACATTTTACAATATATCAAAAATTCAAGTAATTAATTATTTTACTATGGGTTTGTTTTTGTGTCTGTTTTCTTTTTTTGTTCATTTGTTTACTAATTGAGGAGCCTTTTATGGCCTGCTAAAAAAATATTTTTTTGTACATTTTAAAATTAAACCATATTCAGTAACTTTAGGATTTCCATCAGTTGGGAAAACATGGGCTTGAACTTGCTCTACTTTCAGAGCTGTGTTTTATTCTGTTTAGTCTCATTAGACCACTGAAACCTCTACAGCGATTCTCAGTTGAAGAACTCTAGTATGACGTTTTTTGTCTGACTTCTGAGACAATCACTTAACGTCCTCAATATCAGTTCAGTCGGATCGGTATCTGTCTCCTGATGAAGATCGGCCCTGACGTCTTTCTGTTTACAGTATGCACGTCTCTTTCTCTATGACCCTCCGAACCTCCCCCTCTCCTCACATTTCACCATTTTCGTGACTCACCTCTTTACACCCCTCTCTTTGTATCCCTCTCCTGCAGCCGCACTACTGTACACACCCTGTAAACTCTCAACAATAGCTGCACTTCATCCCATTGTTGTCCAAGTGGCCTGCCCCACTCCAGTCAGCCCATCAACTAACTGGACACTCTTTCATTCTTTCCAGTTCCCTGCTCAGGCATGCAGAAACACACACACACACACACACAACACACACACACACACACACACACACACACACACACACACACACACACACACACACACACACACACACATCCATATATACACTCATACATACGGAGGAGCTTTTCAAGTTGATGCGCCTCACAGGGACGAAGGTAAACATTTTTCGCAGAACCCAATTTCAAATACCTCATCCAGCTGATGGCTGGCCAGAGGAATAACAGCAGTTAACGTTAAACATTAACAGTCTCACCGCCAGAGGAGTAAAAAAAACAAAACATCACACGGCTACACACCAGCCACAGCCGAAATAACTCCTCTGTCTCTCTCTGGGCCTATTAGCGAGGAGGTTTCGGGCCACAGTGATTCTGGTAATGAGCCCGGCAGCACAATACAGGCACCGGGCCGGAACAGCTGAGGGCAGACAAAGCTGGCAGGACGGGGACTTACTACATTTAACACAGAGCCATACTAACACTGTGTCCGTCTGTGTGTGTGTGTGTGTCGGATGGAGGAGAAGGCATGTGTCCCATCACCATTATGGGGACAAACTCAAAGACAGAATGGGGGCCCCTGGAGAAATTGCTGCCAAAAAGGCAGCAGAGGAGTGTGTGGCAATCAGCGGGCTGACGGGTCGGGGTTGTCCTGCGCCAGTCATCTGGAAAGTTCTCCACTTATCTCTGGGCTTGGAGACACTGGGCCAACCAATTCAGCCTGGCAAATAAGCATTATGTAGGCTGACAGAATTCGTCTGTCCAAATGAGCTGCAGAACACGCTGTTGTTTTAAACTTTGAATGGCGGCGTCGCTCTGTGGGCCTCGCCCGGTTCAGGGGTCCTTGTGGCCCTCCAGAAAAACCCAAACTGTGTGAGTGGACCCATCACCATATCTGTTAATTGTTTAGCCAGAGCCTGGCTGATTGATTTGAACCCTTTGTCATTTTTTTTTTCATTAAACCATCCTCTGAGTGTGAGATTCTAATTTTGAAAAAAATCAACCATCTGATAATCTTGCCCACTTTACACAACAATTATCCAGTGTGCAGCCATGAGAATGTAGGCAGATTTGAACTTCTCTCTCAAGCTCTCTTTGTTCATTTTTCACACTTTAAACTACTTCTGTTACTTTTCCTACATAGAGCCATGCATGTTCAAAAACAGATAAACGTACACATAACAGTAATGTTGGGGCTGAAGGGCATGTCTTAGTTTTGCAGGTATTTGTCATAAAACAAAGAGCAAAGCACTGGACATCATTTTGGACCGGATGATGGCACTAGATGAAAAGTTAAGGGATCACCAAAGATGTTACAATTCATCCTCTGGTGGATATGAATACCTGCTTAATTTAATCGCGACCTTCTTCAGCGGGAAATCTTTGTGGTTTAAAGCATCACTAACACTCATCCTTCTTTTTTGTTTTCAAGGACTAAAATTAACCTCCAACCGACACAATGAATAGTTGTCACGAAAACCAAAAGTGTGTCCTCAAGTGGCTCTAGAGGAAAAGTGAAATCACTAAAGTCTGTAGGATTCATCCTCGGGGAACCAAGAATGATTAAAGAAAAGTTTTGTGCCAATCCATCCAGTAATTGTGGGGATACTTCACTGGGTAATTGAAACATTAAACTGCATGGTGTTGCTTATTCGAAAGTGAAAGATTAAAGGAACTCATTATGGTTCATCCTCTGGGGATCACAAATGCCTGTGCAAAATTTCATGACAATCCTTCAAGCGTTTGTTGAGATATTTCAGTCTGGACCGTTGGTATAAGAGACAATGAGGCCAGAAGAAAGCGCCTCCGAACACCTGAGCGGACTTCAAATGACAACACCATCCTCAAATTTCAAAACGCTATCTAATCTCCCCCACCTTTAACCATAATGCACCTGGAACAAATGTGCCAGTCAAACGCAGCAAAGTGGTGAGACAGAGGGTGTTTCTGTTTGGGAGCAGGCGGAGAGAGGAAACACAGGTGCCCTGTGTCCGACCAGCCTATTAAACAACACACGGGCCCCGAAGGCAGGAAGCTGCTATTGACTGGAAGACATCAAGAAAAACGCACCTTTCAAGGCACACACACACACACACACACACACACACACACACACACACACACACACACACACACACACACACACACACACACACACACACACACACATTCAAAACACTATACACACACATGGAGGTGGATAAAATCTGCCAGGTATCAGGTACTGCCCTGAGGGAGAGGGTTGACCTGAGGAGGCCCGGGGAAGTCAAACACACAGCTCATTCAACGTCACACACACACACACACACACACACACACACACACACACACACACACACACACACACACACACACACACACACACACACACACACACACACACATCTCGATAATGTTTTATCCTTGAATTGAACTGTAGGTTAAAGATCATGAATCAGAGAAAGAATTCATGCAAACATTCAAAGCTTTGGATTAAAAGTTTAAATGTATTCCCTGTTTGGAGTTGAAAGATGAAATGAGATAAGATGGAGGAGATAACTTCACTAACATTCCTGCTCTGCTCTATATGTTGCATTAACCCATGGAGCGCCGGCCGGTGTGTTTGTCCTGCATCTTAAAAGCCACTGAGTCTGTGCCCGAGGAGTGTTGTCAGAGGCAGGAGTCTGTGTGTGTGAGTGTGTGCATGTATGTGTGTGTGTGTGTGGAAGAGGAGAGGGCAAAAAGAGGTCATGCGTTTCAATGCCCTTAAGCAAGGCACTTGCCTTAACTCTCTCAATGAGAGGCTCCGTTGCTACAAAAAGCCAGCGTTTGTAAAAAGAGGTATGGAGGGTCGGCTCTGATGAAATCTAAAGAGAGATTCATGTTTGGGTCTGTTAGTCAAATAAAATGAAAATGTCTGGCCATGGGAGAAGCAATACTAATGAGTGCTGTCTGCAGGGTAAAAAAAAGGTAGGGGAGATGTTTTTCTTCAGTGCCTCCTATTTCTTTCAAATCGAGTTACAGCGATAAAAGAATATCACTTCCCACATAAAGATTACACTCACAGGGAAGCCAAATATATTGAATGCGTTTGTATAAAAGTACAGGAGATGTCTGGTACAAGTGGAAGTTCGGAGAGAATAAGAAGACAGTTATTAGTTAATGTCTCAGTGAAAGAGGCGAATAGAGTCTGAGTGGAAAAACAAAACCCCTGAAAGGACCGCAGAGAGGCTTCAAGGGCTCTAGATGGAAAAAATCAAAACAACAGCAGCAGTCAAGAGCAAAGGATGGAGGGAGGGGAGGGGGGAGGACACCAAGAGGGAGACAAAAAAAATATTTTTTCAATAGCCAGAGTGGGAGAAAATCAAGTGTTGGTGCAGATAAGAGATATAAAGTAACAAGTAGAGCGTGCGAGGCGTCGGCAGCAGATGGAGAATGTGCGTCAGGAGGAGCATTGAGGGCAGAAAAAAAACCAAAAAACACCCGGGGATGAAAGTGAGTGTTCACAGTACGGTTTGTTTTCGCCGGCAGTGTTTGCAGGTGCTAATATTTACGGAGCACCTCAGAGCCATTGAGGATGTTGAGCAATGTTCAAAGCAACGTTGTGTGTGAGCTGGGGGGGGAGGAGGAAAATGTAAAAAAAGAGGTTGACCTTACATATCGGGGTCCTTTTTTTTCAGGAGCCTCATGCTGGACAAGCCCCTAATGATCACAACTTGAGCTCTTGCCTTTTTAATTACCCACCCAGGCCTGACTGAGTCGCACAAAGCTCGAGAATGGAGTGGCACAGATGGAACAAAAAAAACAACATGGCCAGTTCCTTGGGAAGGATGCCCTCTGAACCCAGCGGCTAATGCAGCCCCTGCTGCTGCAGCCGCTCATTATTGTTTGCTGGAGAGAAGGAGAGAGATGGCACTCCAAAACAAGGCCACCACCGCCGCTGAAGTCATGCTCCACAGGCCATGTGAGAAGAAGCTCTTTGGTCGAGGAGCTCCCGTGTGACGCCAGCAAACAACGAGAAACCCTCCAGCGCCGACCGCGTCCCAGTAACAGATTATTAAACATTTCAATTTGATCCCAAGAACAAGAGGCACTAATGGACGCCGTTTGCTGTCACATTTTCGTCACAGGCCCGAGAGCATTTAGGTTAGCCAAGATGGCGGCGCCTCTCAGCGTCGCCTCCCGCCCTCTCAAGGTGCTATGATGGCCCCCGGGGCCCCTGTCACTCACGTGGCCCATCAGTCACCCTCATCTTTGGAATCTGACTTTATCTTAATGAGTTGTTGTTTATTCCTGTGAATGAATGGAGACTGCTTCCATTCATAGGACAAGAGGTTGAGCTTTATCACGTTAACTAAGCACCGCCGATGATCCGTCAGGGTTTCAGCCGATCTCTGTCCAGGGCGGGAAAAGTCTTAAATAAATCTCAACGAGGAGCTTCGGCTTTAATGAAACGTCCGCTTTGTCCGGTGCCTTGATCCAATTCGGACACCCAAACAGTCCCTGTCTGTATTGTCTGTGTTCTTCATTGCGTTTCCTATTGTCACATCACATTCCTGTGTGTGTGTGTGTGTGTGTGTGTGTGTGTGTGTGTGTGTGTGTGGGGGTTAATTCCAGACATCCTGCCCTTATTGTTGACCGCCCCAGGTCGACTGCTGCTCAACATGTCAGGCTGAAAGAGAACAAAATGGGGCCCGTGCCACTGAGAGCGATTACACACACACACACACACACACACACACACACACACACACACACACACACACACACACACACACACTCAAACACATGCACACACAGTCTGCAACTCACACTGTGGCCCCGTGATTCATACTGTAAAAGTCTTCTTCCTCTTTGAACTTAGTTTCATACCAAAAAATAATTTGATTTGTAAATTATAAAGTAAATTTTCTTTAAATGTTCCACCCAATAAGATTATGTTATGTGCGTGCAACCAGGATGAAACCAAAACCATTTTACTTTGTAAGAATGCAACAGAAACAGATTACTGAAAGGTTGAAAACGTTTCAAAAGGGACACTGATGAAAAAGTATTGTTGCATCTGTTAGTGTCTCAACTCAGCTTGTTGTGAAAGGAATTTTTTTTGTATCTGACATAACATCTTGCAAAACATGGAACTGTGGGGCAAATGTTTAAATTACTACTAATTTCCATATCTTAAGTCAAACTGAATTACAGGCCCTCAAACCTCAAGTGTTGACACCCATGAATAATCTCACCCACACTGAATGATGAACAGAAGTAACATTTTATTTTTTCCCCAAAGAGAAAATAATACATGACATTTTGGAAACAAACCCTTCATTTGGAAAACTACATTTAACGATGTCATCAACATATAATACACAATATCGAAAACAATAAAAGTGCAATTCGGCTTTAAAAAAACAAAAAAACATCACATCCTGTTTCCTTCATTTTACTCACAGATGTGCTATACTACAGCACCCTCTAGTGGTCTACATCTTAAAGGGACATTTTTGCCAGAAGTAAAACAAACACATGAAAGCATATTTGTACCTTCTTGAGTACTACTACAGACCAAAGTTAACACAACTAAACTAAATAAATTAGCTCCAGACATTTTGAGTCACTTGGAAAATGAATCAGGTTCCCGCTTTCTTTCCTGAGAGAGATTGAGGGTTTGGGATTCCCTGAGGTTTATTTTTGTAAAAGTGCACAAGATAAAAAAGGCAGAAAAACAAAACACTAACTTGCTGAGGCCTCAGATATATGTGACTCCAGTGCTTTATTTTTTCCTTCTCTGCTCTGTGCATCTATTATCTAAACTTCTTGTCAGCTCACTGCAGCAGCTCATAAAACACAGCTCAGACCTCTTTATTCCACCGAGGAATGATGGTCCTGCGATAAGTCCGTCTTTCTGAGATGTTGCGTCTGACTTTGATCACTGTTGGAGGTACCAGCTCCAGTTCCAGAGAGGGGCTGGAGTAGGACTTTTTCAGCCCGCCTTCCACCTCATCTTCCTCGCCCACACAGTCTACGCACACTGCATTATCGAACCGTTTCAGGTCTGCAACGCTCATCATGCTGCCTCCTGTCTCCTTCACGCTCTTCCATGCCTCCAGCCCCTGGATGTAGATCTCGTAGCGAGACATCTGCAGGGGTTTCAACATGCCCAGGATCACTCATGGGGGATTTTTACACTTGTATACACACAAACACATTTACTCACAACGCTTTCATTACCTCGTGCTGCAGGTACTCCGCTCTGATGCGATGCTCCTCCAGCTCCTTGGCTTTGGCTCTTTTGCCCTCTGGTAGGTTTTGCTGCAGGTACGACAGGTCCTCTCTGAAGGACTCCAGTGTTCCTGCATAAGATTGCAACTGACGTTCCTGAACAGGAAGGAGAGCAGCGCAACAGATAAGAGGCTTTATGCAAAATCCTTTTTAGGCAAATCAAGCAGAGGATCAAACAGAAAGAATGGGCGGAAAGTAGGAACCTTGTCTTACTCCAGCTGCATAGGCAAAGCGTTCCAGGAGTTTACAGTTGAAAATGTGCATCTTATGATTCTGAGTCTGTACTGTGAATGAAGTTGAATTCAATTCAACAAAAACAATGCACCCTTGCTCAATTCAGTTCACTCATTTTGCTGCTACAGCCTTGTTTGGTCTCTTATGACCAGTAGCTTATGAAGGCTAATGTTAGCTTATGTTGCTAAAGAACAGGTATATATGATGTAGTTACTACATGTAGCCACTGTTCAGTGAAATTGACATAGTCTTGCTTTAACAGGAGAAAAAAAGATTGTTGGAAAATTGAAAATGGAAATAATTGCAATTTTAGCTTAAATAGCTAACTTTAGCTTACATTAACTTAAATAGCTGTACATGTATATTATTGTAATTGCTTGTAAATGACATGTGAATTGTGACTTTGTAGTTGAAGTTGGATCGCTTAACAAGTATTTTAAGTCGCACTAGTCATAGCACAAGCTATATTTATTACACAAGTCATAACACAGGTTCAGTAAGTGCTTTTTACCATGAAAATCAAGCTTTTTTTTAAGCAGCTCAAATAAAGTAAAAAAAGTCACGGTAGTGCTTGGATTGCTAAAATATCCCAGAAATTGAACCTGTGATATTGTCATCTGTGACACTGAGCCAAACAAATACATAAAAAAATAATATACACAAAGTTACTTATGAGTGTGTACCAGAGTGTGAGCAGACTGGGATGAGGGGAGGATGGGTCGGAAGAATCTCCTCTGAGAGCCGACGGCGGCGGGAAACGGAGGAGAGGAGTGAAGAGCTGAGACGAGGTTGATGCGGCTGATCCACGAATACATCTCCACTTTGGACCTGAGAGGAAGACAAACGGTGAGAATGACTGTCCGACTCTTTGACACAAACACACACACATAAACACACCGCTGTGACTTACGAGGCCTGAAAGAGTAAAACCCTCCAGTCGGCCGTCTGCAAACGGAAGACGTGAGGCTTCTTGGTGTAGTCGGACGCCTGCTCGGACAGAGAGTGGTGCAAACTCACCACCTCCTCGTCGATCGGCTGATCCCTCCTATAATCATCCTGACACACATAAACACACTCAATTATCTTCACTGTAGGGAGACAAATCAATACTAATGACATGGAGTGCTATTGAGAATCCTACTGGATGAGTTACTGACCTTCTGTAAGTAAAGGACCATTCCCCTCACCACTCCATAGAAGGTCTTCCAGCCTCTCTTTCCCCACGGAGCTGCCACACAAAAAGAAGATTTCGTAAGTATTGATATAAAAGCCCTCAATGATGATTAATACAAATGAGAACTTTACATGACAAGAAATTATCAAAATGCAGGGTTTATCAAATAATGAAGAGCTGAAGCTGCCTACTTCATTGTCAACATGTCCAAGAAGTATCTCAGCTATAAATGAATAGTTGAGATTGTGGACAATCTCTTTGTTTCTTTAACTGACAAGTGCTGTTGATTATGTTCCTCACCCACTTTACAGCATAATATGGCCTGCTCAGATTTAGTGCATTTATTTGAATAATACCAATAATGATGTTATAATCATAATAATCATAATATAAAATCTAACAAAAAGAATCAAAACAAAATGAAAAACAAAACCACAAAGAATTTAAATTAAACATTCAATTTCACTACACCACTGCCACTCTCATTTGTATACTCATTTTGATTCAGTTTTGGCTCCTTTTTAGGACATATCTTTAATATATAGAATACATAATTTAACATTGCAAAACTAACTACTTTCCAAACTAAGTATTTGCCTTTAAAAAATATATTTTTTTATGTCAAATTAACTAAATAATTATTGTGCCTATAGCTCCTGACTAAATAATCAAGATGTTTGTTTGTGTGTCACTCACTGCGTTTGCCGTCAATGTCAGCGTGCAGCTTTCTCTGGAGGAATCCCTGTTTGACCACAGATGCCGTTTTGTCATGAGGAATGTCCTGGAAGGGGTTCGCCTTTGAACGCAGCGGAGCATCTTCTGCTGCGTCCTCGTCCACCAACACGGAGCTCTTCAACTCCTCCTCGTCACTTTAACATTCAAAGACAGACTCTTACTGTAAGCGTGAGATGATATATATGTGAAAAATAAAGAAGAACAGATGGTGTTTTATGACTTACATAGCCCACTGCAGCGGCTCACTCTTTATGGAATTGTAAAGACTCTGCAATGGAGATGGAGATGAAAAGGATGAATAATTTCCCAACAAGGTTTTGACTTTTCTTATTCAAAATAAATCAATGACACTATTACCTTCAAGAGATCCTTGCTGAAGTTTTCTTTTTCATTCATCCCATCGAGGTTGGACACAAACTTAGCCGAGGACATTGATTTCCCTACATTCTGTTAAAAACACACAAAACGAGTGATTGAATAAATGCCTCACAATTATCATCTGTTAACACCGGGCCACGTCAGAGCAAAACTTAAGATGTGACTAGTCATAAATGTTTCCCACCTGTCCATGCAAGTCAGTGTTGAGAAGCATCAGAGCACATGTGAGGGCCAACACAGACTCTGAGGATGTAAAAAAAGAAGGAAAATTACATATTCATCTGTCACATCAGCAGAAAACAAAAAGTGAAACCGTCGCTGAAGCTCACCTGAAGAGGTAAAGGAGTCGGGGTTGCACTGATGGAAGCGGCAGGCAAAATGCTGCAGCACACGCTCTCTCTCCTGGGTCTCTCCTATCAGCACCACCACTTTCAGAAAAGACCTGGGAGGGAAAGAAAGAAAATATTCACAAGACGTTATATTAGCGTGTTTTGTGAGATATGTCAGTGTATGAGAATCCAAGCTCCGCCTCTGTACTTCTCACCTCAGGGCATGATCGAGAGTTTGCTTGGTGAAGTCAAATAGTTTCAGGTATTCCTCACCGACAGCTCGACTGAAGTCATTACTAAACAGAAACAAAACACATTCAGTATCAGTGTTATGACCACTTTATTTCTTTCAAATGAATCTGTTTTATATTAGTCCAAATATCATTTTCTGGGTCAGAATAGAAAAAATAAAGTATCTTTAACTTAATACCTATAGAAATATTCCAGGGATGATTATTTGCAACATTTAATTTAAACTTGAGGCAAAGGAGGTTGACGTAAACAGTAAATGGACTGCATTTATATAGTGCTTTACCTTGTACCTTGCCAGACAAAACTCTCTTGGAGTCTTGAATATGAGGGTCAAGCATGTAGACGAACTTTGAACTTTGAACTCAAAACTGGACTCAAAAAGGTCCAGACAGCTGTAAAAATGTACTGTAATGTGACCGGTCACCAGTAAAAGGATTATATTTAAGCTAAATCTAAAGATTCATGATAATCACAACCAGCTGACATGAGCAACCAGAGACGCAGTGAAAACACTACTTTTAAAGTTGGTGTTAAGTTACTCTTGCAGCTGCAGAAGCTTTTGTACTCCTTTAAAGGTCAGTTGTGGGTTTAGCTGCAGAGCTCATAACACCACCGTCCGTTAGATATAAAGAAAGGAAGATATAAAAAGAAATAACACATGCTTACTCTTTGTCTAAGTGCTTCACCACATCGACACGTTGGATCCCATCCAACTTAAACAGCCGCTCGGCGAGGCGGCGGGCCATCTCTCTGTTCACCGCGTCTCCATTCATATGAGGCGCTCCTGTCTCAGGGGATCTGGGACGCTCTTCATTTGCAACGACTGTTTGCACGGAGCCCTCCTTAGCACCTCCTACTTCTTCACCCTGATGTAACGTCTCAGCCTGTTTGTCCACCTGGTTGGACTCGGCCTCGGCCTCTGCCGTCTGCTGTGTGACCTCGGGATCAGGAGACAGATGCTCCGTTATTTCTGACTCATCTGTCTCTGGCTGCACGAGCTGCCCAGAGAGCGTTGGACGAGACAAGTCGTCCGTTTGCAGCGTCTGCTCATTCTGCTCATTCTGCTCTGACGGCTCCGTCTGTTCTTGCCGCTCTGCCACTCGGACAGAAACTGTCTGCTCTGACTGAGTAGAGTCCTCTGGCAGGTCTGGAGTTTTATGTTGGGTTGACTTCTCCGTCAGTTCCATCTCTGGCGGCTGTTCCAGATGCTGCGACTGTCCTAACTGGTCAGAGTCTGGTGTCAGCTCTGCCTGGATCTCCTTTAACTCTTCGGTCACCTCAAGCTGCTCGGACTCAGCTTGTTCAGGCTGTGGTGAAAGATCTACGTGCTGCGACGTGTGGTCACAATCTTGTTCCTCTAAACAACTCGTCTCCTCCGGTTCTTCAGTCAGCTCTATTTTCTCTGGTGAGTTTTCTATCCTCTCTGCATTATCTGACGCTAGTTCTTCGATGTCGTCCGCAGCCTCTGACTGTTCAGGGTCCACGTTCTGATCTACATCTTCGCACATTTCTGGCTCTGCAGTCTGACCAGTGGGATCTTCATGTAGCCGTTCTGGTATCTCTATGTCCTCTTCAGTCTCTGAGTGTTGCCTTTCCTCCAAAAGCTCTGACTGCTGCAGATCAATCAGTCTATCTGGGTTTATGGCTGGTCCAGTATCATCAGTTTGAAGTGGCTCTGTAGGAAACTCCCTGCAAGGTGAAGATGAAATATTGGACGTAGTTAATGTTTTATTAGCACATTATACCGTGACATGATTTACATACTGAAAGCATTCACTGTTGATAGATACTTCCTGTTCCCCTTTCTTAAGTTAAGCCCATGATACTCACACATCACTCAGACAACTGACAACTTTTGCCACTTCACTTTCTTCAGTACAGGACACGTTTATCTGCTCCTCCTCTTCTACCTCGCCCTCTTCCTCGTCCTCAACAACGTCCGCTGAAGTTTGCTCTTCCTCTGAGTCTCCCTGTCCAGTCAGCAGAACGCCGGGCTCCTCCTGTTCCCCTTCTAGTTTTAAATCTACAAAACTGTCCCCTTCATCTTCTGAGACATCAATCCCTTCAAGAATGTTGATTAAGTCCACCGTCTCAACAGGATATGAGGTTACTGAGTGTCCGTCCTCTTCTTCTAAGTCTGCCCTCTGTGGGATGTCTGGGTGGTTTTAGAAGGAGAAGGTATACATCATAGTTTTGCAGTTAAAACCAGAACAATTTTCTAATAAAAATGAGAAGGCCACAAGTAACAAATAATCATGATTCATGAAATCTCAAACTGAGCGAATAATGAAAAAACAATTGCTATTCAACAATGAATTAAAGTTGTCTCCCTCTGAGTAATACGTACCGTTATTACTTTCTAACAGCTCATGTGTTGGATCTTCCCTTTCCTGTGTCGGCGGCTCTTGCACATCTGCAGCATCACATGGCTGGAAATTGCAACACAGGCCATTGATCATGAACATGAGTTGTGTGAGAAAGCTTGTGATTGCCAACGGGTTCACGGGTGAGAAGCTGCACTCTGATTCTCATCCGATCAACATTATGTCCACTCTATTCCTCCCGCCGCTGCTCAACCTACTACAGCTACCCAAACACGTGTCTCTACGGAGATAAAGGCCGAGGCGGTGATGCCAGAGTCAAGTCAGCGCTCAGTGAAGAACGGGTTAATGACACAGGAAATCTGACGGTGTATAGGCACAGAGTAGAAATAGACAAAATTCTAAATAATGGCAGAATGACAACATCACACCTCGCTTTATATATATCCTCACATAAAGTACGTACCTCGGAGCCGTTTCCTGTCCACTCAAGATTTGAGTTGCGTAGCAACTCATCTTCTTCCTGCCGTATGAAAAATTCAGCATTGACGCCTTGAGGTTGGTGAAGCGACGAGGAAGTGGAGTCTAGACTCGTCACAACGCCTGAGCTCGGCTCATTGGCCGAGCTGCTGTCAGTCATGAGTGAAGGTGTCTCTGCAGAGGGATCGGGCATGTCCCACTGCACGGTGGCGAAGGAAAGTGAAGCACTGCTGCAGGTCATGGGGTGCACCGGCCATATTATCTGCTCATACTGTTCTACCTCCTCAGGAGACTCTCGTCCTGCCTCTAGGGAGAGACTGAGTTGATCCGTCCCATGTGCCTGGTTTATCTGCACCTCTGTGTCGCCCCACACAATGGTCTCCTCCCCTCCATTCATGCACTGGTGGCCGATGGAAGTCCATGAATCTTGTTGAGGCTGCTGAAGAACTGAATCTGTGACATCCGGTAGAGAGGAGCACTCGTTTTCCTCCTCCATTAGCATGTATCTCAGTCAGTTCCGTTGTTGAGGCGTTTGTGGTTTTTTGGTGAAAGATGCTGTAGCTGTAAATGTTGTCTTGCTACAAAATGTCCTGCTCTGCTGCATGAAGAGTGATCATTCTATAAGATCCCATAAATGTGAAATCCACAGATCTGTAACAAGAGAGAGAAAAAAATGTGTAAATGCTCAAAAGATATTTCACCACACCCCCATCTGAAGCAGCATGATAAATTCTTCCCGCAAATCATGGGAGTCATTACATTGTGTAAAAACAAGCTCAAATTATTCTGATAAACAGATTCTTCATGAAATGACAAAAAATAAATAGTTGGATGTACCCCAAGGATGAACATGTGATTTGCTGAGAGACAAAAAGGCCATTCATAAGACATTTTAAATTACACACGACCATCCTAGCAAAAACAAAACTTATCATCACATACAATCATTTACGGCCCTGACAGCACAAAAATACTCCAAACACTCACCACTTGTATGTCATCATAATCCAGTCTGGAGAAGGTTTTTGTCTGCTTATTTTAGCTCCCTATGCTCATTTGTTAACTGTTTTTAACTCCTTGGTGTGGCTCTGCAGGTGTGCAGTGCAATAGACTTTGAGTGGAATGACACAAAAAAAGTTTGTACTTCCTGACCACAGACACAGTAAATCAGCCGAGCAAGTGAGCGCGAGAGTTGGAGGTGTATGGTGCGGATTAAGAATGGAGCAGAGGGTGGGGTTGAGGGGATGTTTCGGGTGAGCAGTTTAACTGCCTACGTCCTGTGTTTATCATTTTATCGCCACGCTGCACGGTGACTCTGAGCAAAGGATAAAACCACGCAAGAGTCTGAATGCGTGTTGTCAACACAAGCAAAGGCCAACTACGGGCAAAATGTCGTCTGATTATTCTGGTGATGAATACTTTAAATGTCACATCTAATATCTTTTCTCTTCTGCCTAATTTTATCTTTGATTTGATCTCAACTTCATCTATCTTTCCCTCTCTCTGTCACTCTTTTATTTCATCCATTTTTACTTTTCTGCCTATCTTCAATATTCTATTCACGTCACCAACATCCGGGACAGACTTTGACCACATTTCCTGTGCGGGTGCTCTCTTCTCAGTTCCTGTCAGGGTGCAACAAGTGCTACAGTGTATGAAGATTAACAGAGATGATCATCTGTTAGTTTTATGTGTAAGAATGTGAGTTCAATAAACTGAATTCCAAAATAATGTGGACCACTCTGATAAATAAAATACTGAGAGTCCCTTGCTGCACTTTGATAAAAATATTGTGTTTCGCATGATAACACAGTTAATCTTCCCTGTGTGATGTTATCTTTGGCAGCACTGTTGATGATAAACACAGTAGAAGAAATGCTCAATAGAAAAAATGATTCAGGCTACATTTAGCAATACATTAATAGAACAAATTGCAGTATGCCTTAAGTGGATAACGCCTGGAGAAGTTATGTACAATGCATGGGAAGTGTATACAACGCATAACAGGCTTGAGAGGATGATTGACAAAATATTAAAGGAGAAGTAAAAGAATAGAAACAAAACTTCCCAGTCAGGATGAAATAAAAAGAGGAACACAGCCAAACTGGGTAAAGCAAAAGTTTAGAAATGACTTGTGTGAAGGTATAATAATAGAATATCTCTAAAGAGGATAAACACTCCCTGTGTCATTCATCACCATCAGTGAACATGGCACAGACATTCACACTTTCAAACCTTAAAGAGGTATAAATGAAAAACTCATTAGAAAAAAACAAAAAAAACAACTTACCCCCTCCAGCGTCTCTAATGCAACATCATATGATCAGGCAGCTTGTGATGTATTACGTCTTGTGGGTGGGATAGGCACACTGCTGTGTTATACCAGGATAGTATCGCTGTCAAAGCGCTGCACCTTCACAGACATGTTCTCCCAGCATACAAATAACCCCTCAGTTGATTATGCTTGAACCTGCTACGCACAACAAACAAGCCTCACATCCGCTCTGTTTAAACCGAGCAGCCTTGTAGTCTGTGGTGTTGCATAACGATGCACGCAGGTCACAAGTCCCAGTCTGAACCAGGTCCTCCCCCTTCTTCTTCTTCATGCTTCCTGTCCATTTTTTGATAGATCAAGATCAGTGTTCAGTCCCCTTCTGTCCTGTTTCCTCTCCCAGCAGGTATGGCTGTGGGGAAAAACAGAGGTAATTTGAGTGGCAACAAAGAGGAAGAAAAAAAAAAGGCACATTGTGATTGGCAGATGACTCAAGAGCTCAGGGACACCTGAGAGGCCTCAGTCCACGCCCACCACCCTGGAGGCATACAAGCACACACATACAGGCCAGGTGAGGGGAGTGGCTCAGCTTCATTCCTGCAAATGACCCCTAGGAAAGATGTGGTAAAACCAGAAGGTATCCATACTCCATATACCTAAGTCACTAGCTGTGCTTTTGGTTTCTGGTGTCTGGCTGTAAGCAGAAAAGCCAGTTTAACACAGACCTGAGGTATTATTGTTAGGCTTACCAACAATAACAAAATTACCCTGCATCTTTTAATGGTATTTTTTTGTGATGTGTTAACTGAGTAACACATTTCCCTTTATTTAATTGATGTAACCACCTGCATAGTAAAAGCAGAAATCATTTTACTATTACTGTTTGCATAATCAGCACTCAAATACAGATTTATGGGAAGAAGCATTTATTTATTAGCACATTGAGCATAATAACAAGCAAATGAGCCAAGAGAAGCCTGCAAAACCCACGTTTGTGACATCTTAACGTTACATAATTAATGATTAACATTATCTCTTTGACCCTTTACTCTTCATGCAAACGCTGCATTACCAGCTGAGCTAAGGGAGCATTGTAAGCAGTGGCATTAGCATGATTAGCATTTCAGTTTAACATTGGTATTAAAATATTAGCATTACCTAGCATCTATGTGAGCATCCTTGCAGGAGTTAGTTGCTATCTAGTGGTTGTAGTAGCTGATTTAGTAGTAGTAGTGGTACTAGTAGTATTAGTAATGACCCAGTAGTGCTGCTATTGTTTTTGCAGTTCTTCTTGTTATTTAAACACCATTTATCACCGTGTTTTTGTGTGCACACACTATCACAATGGGCCCCGGCTGATGCACCGACTCCCCTCCACGCCAGCAGGGGGCGCTGCAGGCTCGTTAGTCAAACCCAGATTCTCCTCCTCTACGTCACTTTCGTGCGACGGTCTCTGCTTTGTTTGTTCCGCACACGGCAGCAGAGTCGCACACACCCACTTTTAAGCCCCCTTCCTGGATGCTTTAAACCGTGTTCAGACCACCTGGTTAGCTGTCTGCAGCCGCAGCCCGGCCGGCCCAACATGGCCGCGTGTGGTGACCTGAAGACTTTCCTAGAGTCGTCTCTGAATGAGATCTTCAAGGCCACAGTGAGTGACATCCTGGACTCGGTGGACCGGACCCTGTGCGAGTACCAGGGCACAATACAGAGGATCGAGTCCGAAAACGAGGGCCTGAAGCGGCTGCTGTTTGCACAGGAGAGCACCGAGGCTGCAGTAAGAGGTACGGCTGTCTACACTCAAAGTATAAGCCGGCAATGCGACCGTATAAGAGGCTGAAAAGGCAAGCAGAGGTAAACAATGCAGGCTTCCAGTACAGGCAACAAACATGGCTGTGTAAACATGTGAAAAGTAGGGAATATGCATGTGGTTTCACTGTGTAATACAGTACTTAACTACACTGTAGTACATTACTGTCACAGTATCCACACTGTTTGTGTACCTGAAGATGTAAATAGGAATTGCACATTTTCATTGACTGCATTAAGTTAAGATAAGATAAGATAAGATAAGATAATCCTTTATTAGTCCCGCAGCGGACCGCAGGATTACAGCAGCATAGATGTAGTGCAAACAAGGTACATAGTAGAAAAAAACAAACAAGTATTTTAAATAAGTAAGTAAGAAAAATGAAAAAATCCACAATGACTAAAATACAGACAGAATAATTATAGTTATAGTATTGCACAGTGTGTTTGTATTGCACATATGTATTAGTGTTTTGTTGTGTGGTCTACTGGGATGGCAGACAGAGCTGGTTGTGCAGCCTGACAGCAGCAGGAATGAAGGATTTGCGGTACCTCTCCTTCACACACCGGAGGTTTGAATTTAGCAGCTTCACTGACTCACAGATAGCTGAGATGAAACTGTGTGCAACAAAAATTGCTTTGAGTCTGAGCTGAAATAGCAGCTACTGCAACCAATATGTGTGTGCCAACCCATCCCAGTGTAGACTTAAATACAAATAGCAGTCCCACTGTCTTCAGTATTACAACAGCTAGTATTTTGATAATGTTCTAGACTTTTTTTTTTGACACGTTGCATTAATAATCTGGGATATCATATCACCTTGTGTTGAATTAATTCAACATGTTTAGTTCAGCCTTCATACACATGTTGTGTTTGGTAACTATTAAAACTCATTAGTGTGCCTTTAAGGATCCTCTTGTTAAAGATTCAGTGATCAAGGTCTTAATAATAGAAATGCCCTATTTAATGTCTGCTCTATGGGACATTTTAGTGTCTATTAGCTCAATGTTTTTGTTTCCTCTACCTCATTTCCAGTTATTATACACAGCTTTTTCAGCAAAAACGCGTCCAACGCCAAACGACAGACAGGCACAGTTAGCGGCTAGCTTGTGAACGTAGTGGAGCATTTAGCAACAAAATAATCAACCTCAGTTGGTAGAAACAAATACAGTGTAATTTCACCTGGAAAAACTGGAAAAATCAATTGATGCCACTACGTTATAATAACATGTCTCTAAAATACAATCTGTACTAGTTTGTTCATTATTTCGTCTTTTACTTTTTTTTCTACAGATCTTTGTGAAGAAGATGCTACTGAAAATCTTTCGACTTCAGAATGGAACAACTGTCCCATCAGCTCCACTCAGGGCACGTTCAAGATGTCCATATGCAGCAGTGACAAGAAGAGCTTCAGGAGGAGGCAGAAAGACAAGACGAGGAATAGTGTTTCCTTATCGTCATTCATACTGCAGACTGATCAAATGAAAGAAATGCCTTGTGTGAGCACAGGCGACGTGTCTACGTCCACCCAAAACTTAATATCAGTGAAAGCAGAGCCAGGCCTGTATGAAAGCGGTGCCATTGACCTCTCCCAGCCTTCAACCCTTCTCAATCTGACAATGAGGCCAGTAAAAAATGAGAGCACGGAGGTCAGTTTTGACAGTCATGACGCACATATACCTCTGCCGCAATCTACGGGCCTCGAACAAGACTCAAGAGGCAGCGACGCTGAAGTCAAAGTCGCCACTTACATGCAGGATGGACAGTTTATTAAGGCAGAGGACGAGGAGCAGAACGGACTGTTGGAATACGATGACAATGACTCTAAGCAAGAGGTGCAGCATGCGTTGATATATTACCCTGAATCAGAAATAGACCCTGAGGCAGCGAGCAGACAGGTTGTGGTGCCAGAAGCGGTGGCGCTCGAGGAAAACGCTGCCGTTCCCGCAGAAGAGTTCCTGGAGATTCGCGACAACTTTTTGCGTTGCCCCACCTGTCCCAAAACGTTCAGTCGAGCAGCCTCGCTCAACATCCACATGAAGACGCACAGCGGTGAAAAGGCCCACAGCTGCAGCTACTGTGGCAAACGCTTCGGCCGCGCTGATCTCCTCAAGTCCCACAAGCGCACCCATACGGGAGAGCGACCCTACTGCTGCAACCTCTGCAGTAAAACATACGCCCACCCGAGTCAGCTCAGGATACACAAACGCGTCCACACTGGAGAAAAGCCGTATTCCTGCTCGCACTGCGGGAAGCGCTTCAATGAGCACAACCAGCTCAAGGTCCACTTGCGGACTCACACGGGGGAGCGGCCTTACAGCTGCCAGGAGTGCGGCAAAACCTTCAGCAACGCGGGCAACCTGCGCATACACGAGAGGATCCACACAGGTGAGAAGCCGTACTGCTGCGCCCAGTGTGGGAAAAGGTTCAACGGCTTGGGTGACCTCAAAACGCACTACAGGATCCACACTGGAGAGAGACCCTACAGCTGCGAGCTGTGTAAGAAGACCTTCAGCCAGGCGGGCCACCTCACCATACACATGCGCATGCACACGGGTGAAAGGCCGTACAGCTGCAACGAGTGCGGCAAGAAGTTCACGGTGGCCAGCAGCCTTAAATTACACCAGAGGACTCACACGGGAGAGAAGGAGTACAGCTGCTCGTACTGCAGCAAGAGCTTCAGCCGGTCGGGTCACCTGAAGAGACACGAGCTGGTCCACACCAAAGAGAAGGTGTTCCTCTGCAGCCAGTGTGGGAAGACCTACACCGACCAGTCCTCCCTTAAGAAGCACCTGAAGATGCACGCGGCCAAGGAGCAGAAGGGTCAGAGCGAGGGAAGCACCAGCGATGCCGAAACGAACCGACCTTCAGCCTCGGAGACAATTTCAGACACTGAAAGAAGTTAGGACCAAGTTCTTAGATGATGAGTCTTTTAGAAGCTGAGAATGAGAATGAGTGCTGTATGTGATTGTACAAAATCATCTTAAATCAAGTTCAATTAACTCGGTTTTTTTTAAGACACGCATCAGCGGTGTATTATAACTGTTGTGCAGTATTTTGGTGTCTAAAATGCATCTAAATGCTTTGATCTCTTACTTAAACCGGCCTTCCTGCTTCCTGTGCTGTTTTGAATGCAGGGCTGCTGTTGTGTTCTGTGGTTGGAACCTCTAGGAAAAGCTATTAAGTGTAGCTTGAGATAAGATTATTCTATTAAACTGCTGTTCGAGAAGTCAAAATTGATAAAATTGTTTGTGGTACAGTGCAATACACTGTTGTCTAATCTTTGCTGTAATTTAGTAGATCCAAATACCTAGCAATACCTTAAGATTGATAATTTTATTGTGATTGGAACTCTTATATTACGTAGTCTTCTCTCTCACGTAAGACGGGACCCTAAAATAACTGTTGTTCTTTTATACAGACTGTATGTTACCAAAATTCTTGGTAGCATAATTTTCAAATGCTTTAAAGGAAAAGTTATTGAATGCAATGACGATGAATGATTCAACCACCCTGCTGAAAGAAGACACTGAATACCAGGGCCAGGTTTTTTTTTGTGGTCCTGACCTTTGACCTCCCCGTTGAGAAAATGAAACTTCCCCACAGGGGTCAGTAAAAAATAACAATATAATTGTTTTAAATTAAAATATTAAGATGCTTCTTCATCCATGTGTACATGTTGTAGTAGCCAGAGGGTTAGAAATGATAGGATTTCTAAATTATTAATATATTGCTGTTTATTGCTGTACAGTCAGCAGTCCGATCCATTGAACTGACACGAATGTATTTAAATAGTAATGTTACTGAAGTTAATGTTACCGCAAATGTTCTGTATTGATTGAGCAGCTTTCAATATTAAATTAATAATTGTTTTGTAAGCAAAGCTGATCTCAAAGAAGAGGAATTGTTTTAGGTTGTTCACTGTTCTACCTGGAAACGCGTCTCTTACCGTGAATTATGTAAAACTGACCCACGCAGGAGTAAAATGTCATGTTTATGATAGGGCTACTGTTTGTTGTGGCAACTCGATCATATACCTGCACAGCAATGTATATTAATGAATGTTTTGCTACTAGGATTTAATTGTGACTTACTTTTGTGTGGTCTGTGTCTAAATTAAAGAGAAAAGTTAACCAAATGATTTTTGTATGACTTATTTGTGGTAAAAAAAAAAATCAAAAAGCAAATATTATTTCCATTATTGATTAATGTGCCGGTTATTTTTCCAATTCATCAAATAATTGTTTGGTCTGAAAAAATGAGAATGAAAAAGAGAAGTAGTGGAAAATCCAGTTCACAATTTACCAAAGCCCAAAGCTTTGACGTCTTACACAAAATTTACTAACATGTAAGACAAGAAAAAAAAGAAGATCATCCCCCGTTTCAGAAGCTAGAACTTTCTCTTTTTTTCATTTCATGGTTAAAAAATGATTTAATAATTAGTGTTTGATGGTTAATTTTCTGTTGATCAAACGATGGATTAATCGACTGATTGTTTAAGCTCTTGTATCTCTAAACCTTGACAAGCACAACCCAAAGTATCTGCATGGTTATACATAACATCTAAGGTAACTTTGCTGACAAACGACAAATAAATTAATCTATGCTAATAATACAATTTTCCTCAAAACAGGCAAGAACTTTAATCTTTTGAGTCCTCCTTAGAGGACCCATTCCGCGGTTTGGAAATCTCTGCACAATACAGTTTTTTTTTAATAGTCAGATCAAACAAGAACATAAGATAAGATAAGATAAGATATACTTTATTGTCCTGCAGGGAAATTTGTCTTGGACTCCGAGCCGCTGCATCACACAATACACTTGCCAGCATCTTGCCAGCAATCACAATCAACATGCAGGCATACATGATGCAACAACAGAACATTCATATATATTAAAAAAACAACATGTATCCCTATTGGAGTTGTGTCCCTCTGCTCTGGCAGCAGCTGAGCTTTTCCTTGGACAGATAGAGCATCGGCTGAATGCTGCTGCTGAAGTCCATCAAGCCAAATGCAAGATAGTGGATGTAGCAACGAAACACGTCGGGGGAGAAGTAGTGCTGGAAGGGGAACAGTGCTACGGGTGGGAAGTAGTTGAACACTATGATGGCCAGAATGATGAGGACCATCTTGAAGGCTCTCTTTTTCACTGGATGCATCTCGTCTCTGCCGGGCCCAGACTGCCTCAGCGCACAGAGGATCGCGATGTTGCAGAACACCATGAAGGCGAACGTGGCCAGGATCATCCCTGTGAAGACCTTTTCGAAGTTGACGATGTTGCCCACGCATTTGGCGGCGGCGTAGGCCAGAATGATCACCCAGACCACGATGGCCAGTACCGCCCTGTGGTGACGGTCCTTGAGTTCGGTGAAGGTGATGGGGTGGACCACGGCCATGTAGCGGTCCAGGCAGATGCAGGAGAGGAAGAGAGGCGAGGTGTCTTTGATGCCGTAGAAGAAGCGCAGGACGTACCAGGTGCTGCTGGTGGTGAGGAAGACTATGTTGGCCAGCTCAAGCGGCGGGATGAGACAGAAGAGTATGTCTAAAATGGCCAGCTGAGAGATGAAGATATCGGAGGTGGAGGAGTCCTCCTTGTTCTTGTGGATGAGCCACAGCACCATGATGTTGGCCGGGATGCCCAGGAACATGTTGATGAACTGCAGGCCCAGGTACCAAATGATGACAGCGGGCATGTCTTTGCATTGCTCATACACCGTCTTCTCGCCAACGGTGAAGTTGAGGGGTCTGTGAGAGACGAAGAACAGGGAGGAGTTGATGTATAGAAACTCCATCAGAGGACCGCAGCCAGAGGAACGAAGATCTGTCAGATAAACAGAACAGACACATTAATTCAGGATCAGTTAATAGAATAAAAACAGTGTCAGTTGGCTTTGGGTTGAAAGTCAACAAGGATAACACAGTGGTTGATAATCAAACGTGCAAATGTGGTTGTGTATGCTGTTCATACATCAACGCAGTTTTGTGATGTGTTTTTGAAATGCTTTAAAGGAAGTGCCAAGTGACAGTTTCTCAATTTTGCCGTTCAACCTGAGTGAAACAAGCATGTTCTGCATGCTTAATCATGATACTTTAAACTTACATCACTCACCCTGAGTTCAGATGAAATACTGTATAAAAGCACCAGTCAATGATTCATGTCGCATACACTTCCAGTTCTCTGGAGCTTTTATGTAATTCACTGCGGTTTCACAGTGACAGTGCTTAACCAAACTTGCTTAACTTGTCAGTCTTATTAGGAATCCAACTTTGTAAAACAAATGTACTTCCCCTAAATACCCTAGAAATAAACCTCCTCCCTCATCACAGTAAAACAAAAAACGAAGTCTAAGGCATGGTCCCTAACAGAAACTAATAAAGAAAAATGCATATTTAGCAGCTGAAGCACTGGATCAAAAAGAGCAAAAGAAAACATTAAAAACTGTTATATTTAACTATTTTTTAGTCTGCCTCAAATGCTTTATTTTCTGACGGAACAAAAGTTGTAACAAAGAAAAAAATTGCTTTCAATTATGTAGTACTTGAATTTGAAAAATAAACCCCATAAAGTGGTCTCATGCTTATATCAAATTATGTTTTTTTCTATGCAGTTTTGTATTAGTGAAGCTTCTTACCTTGAACCGGCACTTAGTCGTCTAAGGAACTGATATGCCCTTAAATGTCAGACTCAGGCAGACTCCCTATTTTATTTTCAGACACTCATGCGCAGCCAATGAAGCGGCAGTATATCGAGTGTGACTTATGAAAGGGCTTGCACAATTGTTTGCACGTCTTCCTATATATTTCCACCATGTCATCCGGCGGGTCATTCCACTATCTCTGAATCTACCAGGAGACATGCAAATGTGCAACCTGACTACACAGAGAGGGCCCTGTCGCCTGCAGAACATGTTATCTAATAAATTCTGCAGATAATTACAACAGTCAAAGACACAGCTATAAGGATGAAGAACTCTACCAAGACACAAGATGTGTATGTAATATTTGCAGCATTTGAATTTAGAGGTCGGTAGTTGAATACTCACCTGTTCAACAGGATTCTGCAGCACCTTCCTAAAGTGACTGGTGTCCCCACTCGCCTCTTAATCCTTGAGACTCCTGTGTACGTCTGTCCCGGTGTGAGCAAATACAGAGCCCTTACCTAAAACTAACGGAAAACATATTTTGGAAGATGACCCAACACTTCAGGGATCCTGATCATCCAATCAGATGAGGGCGTGGGAGCTGATGACTTTCCCTTGATGCAACAATGTCTTCTTTGGCCCCGTGAACATCCATCACAAATTTAATAATAATAAAATAATAATAATAAAACGAGGATGAAGATGAATAAAAGTGTGAAAGTGAGTTGGGGGTAAAAAGCAGTAAAATGTAAAAACAGGTTTGTTGTGGAGGGCGTGTTGTGGTAAGACATCATCCATTCACACCGATTGGCAATGATGCAACAAACCGATGGTGCCTGACGGAAAATCAGCGGTAAACAACTGATGCAACAGTCCAGAAAATCACTTCTGATTCAAGTCAGTGTAACGATGTGTAATATGTTACGTGAGGCTGACATGTTTCAAGGTGTGATGTCGGGCGGTGGGTTTGTGCACCCAACGTGCACCCAACGTGCAGAAACAGGGACGTGTGTCTCTACTGAGAGCTACAGATCACCTCACGCCCTAATTCACACTCACAGTACGGATTTAATTGTGTTTTACTGAGTCTTAGCTTGTTTATAGTAACAAATAGTGTTGTTTTTGAGGCTTATTGAATTACCTTTTTTGTGACCTTTGACCTTTCCCTCTTATTTTATTAGACAGTAAAAAGCACTGTACATTGTGAAAACATCACAATGTACTTTAAGAACCAAGAATAAAAGCACTTCAGATCAGATGTGCATTCACATGTACATCACTTAAATATTGCAACTGGTAAAGATGTGGCTAGCTTTATTTATATAACTTAGCTTTTATATATATATATATATATATATATGTGTGTGTGTAGATTTTTTTCCTGAGATGGCGGCGCGTGCAGACGCAGCGGCTCGGTGTTCTCGGTTAAACAGCAGCGTTTTGTTTATTTTTGTTATTTATGTATGTTATTTTTATCTTGTATATTGTATATTGTTGTTATTATTATTATTATTCACTGCTGCTGGCTAGCTGAGAGCTGCCAAACGGAACTTCGTTGTATCACTACATTGACAATAAAAACCTGTCTTATGTCTTATAAATAAAAAATGTTTTTATTATTTTATTCTAAATCTGAATCTGGAAGGTATGTAGAGACTAAAGTTATCAAATTAATATAGTTGAGAAAAAAGTAGGCTACAATATTTAGTACAGTAGTTCATTAACATCACCAATCAATGTTACATAGTCGATATATTACATTATATCAACATGTAGCTATGAAAGCCTCTTGACTATTTTATAATTGATCACTTCTTCGTCAGTGTACTGCTGGTTGTGTATGTTGTATTAGTGGTGTTACAGTGTGTTTTTCCATGTATGTTTCACACTGTTTGAACAGCTTGACGAGCTGACTGATGAAACTCGACCCAGGTCTGTTTACCTTTGTTGTATCTCTCTGAACGTGTTTGTATGGTGTCAGGTTCACAGGAGATGTTCATCCCTCTTATAACGAAGAAGATCTCCCTCCTGTAAGATTCTCACAGGTTTGTTAATTCTGCATCGGAGCAGAAACACACAACACACACACACACACACACACACACACACACACACACACACACACACACACACACACACACACACACACACACACACACACACACACACACACACACACACACACACACACACACACACACACACACACACACACCTGCTTCTGTTCAAACAGGCCCGTCTCAGAAATCCTTGGAGCTTCCTGAAGTTGAAATTTCACATCAGTTGAACATATTTGCAGATTTGTATCATGCATTTATTTTCACATCACAAATGATGGTACAAAGATTCAAACAATTTTGTTTAAATTCCTTCATTAAGCACCATTCCACTTTACACAGATTCAACCTATCATTATTAGAAGTGCACAAAAAGTCTTTTCAGCAGCTATTTTGTGAGATTTAAATCAAACCTGCTTTTGGAAATAGATACACATACACACACATATATATATATATATGTATACACAAAAAAAGCTAAATATACAGCTTTTTTAAGAATATTGTGCTTAACAGCCACATTAAATCAAACAACAAACTTCTAGCTGTGAGAGAAAGGGAAGAAATTAATGAAACCAACACAACCATCAGCAACAGCAAATTCATCAGTTTAAATGATCTTAAATCTATAAAACATAAATTTATAATCTTATTTGTCTACTAAATCTCCCCCGTTGAAAAATCCATAATCTATTATTATGCAAATATTTTAGAAGTTACTTCACTGTAAAGTCCATTCTCACTGAAAAATTATTAAAGTTGTGGTATAAATGAATATATTATACGTGTTGTCACTATCCGGCTCTAAAACTGTGACAAAAACTAGGTATACTTAAAAGTAAGTAAATATACGTAAAACAAATGGATAGGAGGAATCCGTGAGTTCAGTCACCGGGCCCAGGTGTCTCCAATGCAGCTGATTAATCCCCAATCAGGTCTGCAGCCCTGGAGAAAGAAGCACAGACACAGCAGAGGAACCAAACAGAGAGGCCGACACAGCCACTACGCAGTTCTGTGAGTTTTCAGCAGCATCCATCTTTAACCACTGCACCAACTGTGCAGGTCTCCAGTTAGACTCCTCATTAAAAACCGAGCTGAGCTAATCACATCAGAGGGGGAAGTGGAAATGTGGTGCATTAATTTCATCAGATCATTCTCACTATCAGGGGACATTTCCTTCATTCATGACAGGAAATCCAAACAGCGCTAAGCAGAACAGACCCTGCTGGTAATTCACTAATGCTTTAGCAGGAGTTTTTCTTCTTTTAAATCCAAATTTAGACACAAAGTGTGTGTTAAATTAACAAACACTTCCTGCGATCACTCATGCAATTCAAAATGTGGAAGCAGTAAAGGAGAAGTAAACCCAGTGCTGAAGATGGTTAGAGTGGCTCAGTTAAGGTTATTATCTACTTTAATGTTCAGAACCTTTTATCCAAACCGATGTATCATTGACCTCAACATCTGTGCAAAAACCTGTAAAAGACCCTGAAGAAAAGAAGCTTCTCTATTTCTTTATTGTTTTTAAAATAAGCCTCAAGGTTAGAATAAATTGTCATTTAGAAAAGGTTGCCATCTTCACATAGCAAAATGCAAAATAAAAAACATGCAAATTTCCCCTCTGCGGGACTAAGAAAGGATTATCTTATAGGACAACAAATATGACACCTTAAAGCGTGAAAATAAAGTTGTAATAATTTTAGTAATGTAAATTTGATGCGTTTTTGAATGTGTTCTGTTGGTTTAAAATTATTTTAAATCAATCATTTAATACTTAGATATAAGTGTTTAGACTATTGGAACCTTTTTGATAGTGAGGAAAACACATAGCAAGGAGCCACAGAATATATCAGAATGTATTTATTATTTTACATTTTTTCTGAATTTGAGTACTCTCAATAGAAAGCAGAAGGAAAAGAGTTTCACTCACACATAATGTAGTTTGAGCAGCAAGAAACATACAACCAAACAAGTGGGAAACAGACATCAACAAAATGTTATGTGCAGACATCCCAGCAGTACCATACAGATCCATTATAAAACTACAATGTTTTTTTATATTCTACCGCCACCCACTAACTAAATAATTATCTTGTAAACTTTGTGGATGGCTGTGTGTTTTTACAGTTTTAGTCTAAAGCCAACTGTTTCCAGGCTGATCCGGGTAAAGAGGACAAAATATTTTTTTTTACATTTGTGCTAATCTCCAGGTTTCAAACAGAAAATCTCTTCAGAAGATTAATATCTCGGGGCTGAAAATACGACCCATGCAAAGAATACACTGTAAACACAATTAGGGGATATAGCATTAGATAGCCAAAGTGATTTTCTTTTCTTTTCTGACGTGACATCAGAAGATCTCCCAACCAAGGAGCTCGAACTCCGACACATTCACCGTCTTCTGTTTGTCCTCTTCAGCTCTCTTCTACGTGCAAACTTCCAAACTTCTCTCGTCCTTCTCTGCCTCTACAGCTCTTAGGCTGTCCTCCCATCTCTTTTTTTTTCAACCTTAAAGAAAAAAAATCTAAAATTCCTAAAAGGTTTAAACAATAAACATGCTACCGTAATAAAAAAAAAAAAAAACTGTTCCTTTTCAGTAATTCTAGTCTCTTATCATTTAAAATGAAACACTCTAAAACCCAGAAAGCTAATTTCAAGTAAACATATTATTAATGTACATTAAAAGGAAGGAAATACTGAATGACAAAAGGAAAAGTGTATCTTATTATCATTAAGCTCAAAGTACCAAACTAAAAGAAAAAATGTAATTGATAGGTCACAGCAAGCAGATGCAGCTGATGGTTTGTTTTCATATTAAACTGTGAGAATATGGCATTTTATTCCAACAGAAACCGATCCCCCACTAAATTAAAGTTCATGTTTTTTATGTTGCCTTTCAACAGCAGAAGTCTTTTGGGATTGGGAGTGGAGATCTTGCAGATGCTGTAATCCTGCAAGAATTGGAGTGATGGGATCTCATGAGACCCTGCCTTTTTAGCTTAGTTGGAGTGTTTGTGCAGGAAACGTAAAAAGCAGCAAGAAAGAGACTCTCGGGTCAAGTCATATCTAGGTAGTGCGTGGTTTAGTTTGGGGTGGAGTGGTCACATGCTGCAGTCGAGGGTGTCATGGCTAAAAGGTGCTCTAAGTGTTGGTAAACAACAGTCAGCTTATAGTCTTATAAAAGTTTGCTCCAGACCAGCTTCATGATGATTCCCAGCTGAAAACGTGTCGCTAACATCGGAAAGTGTTGGGTGGAGTGTAATTGTTTTCAGATGAAGGTGGAGTCCATGGTGCTGGTGTCTTGCGCACCGCGAGCTCGAGCCTCAAATAGCTGTTTTATCAATGCTGACTTCTCCTGCTCCAGCTGGGCGATCCGCTCGCTCCTCTCGGTCACCTCCTTCACGAGAAGAAGGAAAATAAATCAAGTGAGCGACGTGAAAACGGCAGTACTGACTGGAAACTATAAGTGATTTCTGTCTTTTAATAATGTAGACTGTGTCGAACCTGTGTGAGAAGTCGGTTCTGGTCCTTCAGCCTCTGGATGGCCTGTGGAGGAGCCGGACCCGGAGGCTGGGGGTTTGCTGCTGTCTGAGCAGAGCTGGAAGGAAATGACTGCTGGAAAACAAATATGGACCAGTCTTAAAGTGAAAGTGTCATAATTTGTCTGGTAAACGCAACAGGCAGGAATTTCCCGGAACAATATTTGGAGTTTGAATATTTACACCGTTCACACACATTACCCAAAATACAAGTGTTTTGTTTATTGCTAAGTAATGTCAGCAAAACAAATGTCATTGTCTACAGCCATGTTAGCAGCTCTATGGCTACACTTAGTCACAGTGGGACTGATTAGCAATAAAACGATTTGGATAGGCCATCTGATAAAGCTTCCATTCATGTGTATCCCTTGATATCTAATAGAATTACTTAAAACGTGAGGATACTGGTGTTCCTTTTTGGTGGCATTTTTAACATTTGATGATTGTTTATTCCATA
Source organism: Anoplopoma fimbria (assembly GCF_027596085.1). Taxonomy (NCBI): domain Eukaryota; kingdom Metazoa; phylum Chordata; class Actinopteri; order Perciformes; family Anoplopomatidae; genus Anoplopoma; species Anoplopoma fimbria. Next base: position 14,818,799 of record NC_072462.1, on the reverse strand, counting down.
ATGAGTCAAGCTTCTTGTGGAGCAGAAATTGATATTATCTGGTCACTAGCCCTCCAACATCCAATTTAATCAAACATTGTATAGTTACCAAGTATTGAAACATCAATAAAAACTCCCATATGCATATGTCCATCTATATGATAATTCATACATTATATTTAGATTGCAAGAAATTTAGAAATTCTAGAAAAAGAACATAACAATGCAAAAGTCAACGGGTCCGGCAACACTCACCATCCCAGAGCAGGAAATTAGATCATTAAGGCAGCGGTTGACTTCTTGCAATTTGGGTATTAGAACATTCATGCGACTCTGATTGGCTTCTGTGAAAAAATCCTGAGAGGCGAGAACATATAAGATAATTCAAATTAAATTCAAGAAAGTAGCAAAAGGTCTTAAAAATTATGCGAATTGGATGGATGATGGCTAACCTAACCACAAACAAACTATGCTAAAAGTAAGTTGATTAAAGTAGTCAATAAGCAGGATACTATTTTTTCAATACTTGAGAACATATTCTTATGCAACTGCCAGTATATTATGGAAGCAAAAACATAAAATATACTGAAGCTACTGAGGGAAGAAAAATGTCTGCCTCTTCTTCTACTACAAGGTATTTTACCCTGTTTGACTACTGAACATGAATAAGAAAAATCTGAAATAATAAGACAATTAGTTAAATTTTTCATTCTGTGAATCTGGCACCGAAATCATATACTTAGTGTTTATGTTTAGGTCAAACTATAAATCTCTAGATGATTATATTTAATGTTCAAAAGTTGGTATATGTTGTTTTATTTTGAAAAAATACCAAGTTCAACAGCTTTAATCTTTATTATATATGCTGGAAATATATTTTCATGACGAGATATTTTTACTATTGTCCTCCAGTCATCCATATTGCTAAAAAAATATATAAAGCGGGTTGTATTTTATCACTTAACAGTTTTAGACCTGTGTTTGAACTAACCGTGGAGTGGGAGCTCTGGCCGACCTGCCGCTGTCTCTCTGTGACATTGTGGATTTGGCCCTGGTACCAGTCGCGGGCCCGCTCCACCACTTCCAGGCCCGCCAGCAGGGAGTCCTTCTCCTGCTCCAGCTCTTTCATTTGCTTCAACTGTGTGAGTTGAAAGTTAAAAAGGAGGGTGTGTTGTTGGGAAAGTAAAAAACGGAGGGGGACCGGAAAGGGGTGGAAGTGGAAAGAGAAAAAAAACTGATTAGGAACAGACAAAAACAAACTTTCTGTGCAGATCTCACATAGAGACAAAACGCATTTAATTTTGCATACTCCCCATGCCATCACTAAGAGAGCTTTCAGTTCGACTCCAACATTAAATCAAATTGTTTATTTTTTGCTGCTAGCAGCCTGCATTATAGACAAACACATTTTTTTCACGAGGGCATCTGCAACAAACTCTTTTGTGCTGGCGGAGACAATGGCGCCGAACCGGACTCTCTCCCGTCCTGAACACAGTTTAGAGGAGCAATCAGTCCGGCGTCATGGCAACCGTGCAGCAACCTAAGAATGGGGTAAACAGCACTTCAACTATGGCCACCCCAGTGTGTGTGAAAGAGAAAGAGAGATGTGTGTGTGTTCACTCCAGCAAGGCTGCATTGAGTTGTGCTGACCAGGCTGTCCATGCAGCACACTGCCACAGTCCAGGCCTCATTGCTGGCATTCAGCCACCTGGTGTGTCATCTTTCTATCCACCCGTCATGTCCCCTGTGTAGCTCAGTACATTCCTCTGATCATCGCTCATCAGCGCCGTTTAAAACACAGCCGTGCTCGTACACAGCGTTGCATGTTGCCAGAGTAAATTAAAACAGGACGACGGATTTCAAGAGTCTAGAATCAAACGCTGTTTAACATATTTGTGCTCTTTTTCCTAAAGGGCCCAAAGTTAGAGTACACAGACAGGAAAAGGGGGGTTTGGGGGAAAAGGAGGGGGGTCTGAGTCTAGAATGAAGCATGACCCGGTGTCAGGCTGCTTGAATGTGTGATAGTCCACAAGCAGGAAAACCAAATGTTCAAAAAAGAGAGAGAACAAAATTGGAAATACACACCAAATGGCTGAAAGGGTATAGAAAGTATGTGCATGTATGTTTGTGTGCTGGTTGAATGAGCAGGCATGAAAACACACAATATCACACGCACAATAACGTGCACAAGCTGTTGAGTTTAAAAACACAAAGAAGAACACAACGGCGGTTCAACTACAAAGCAGCATGACACAGTTTGGTCTGAACCTTGAAGCTCTACAATATAACAGCAGATCAGTGGCAATATACAAGTCCAAATGTTCCCAAAACAAAGAGGTTTAGAGCTGCAACTAACAACTATTTACAGGGATTCATCGGTCCACTATTTTTCTGATTATTCGATTAACTATTATTGACAGTATAAATCCCAAATATATTACATTTAGCTCTATATTAAAGAGAGAAAAGCAGCTAAAGGAAACCAGGGTGTTTTTGCATTTCTTCTTTACTACTGACTTATGTCAATTAAGTTCTGTCAATCAACTAGACAAACTCATTTCCAAAACACGAAGCTCTACAATACCACAACAGGTTAGAGCTACCAACAAGATCCAAAGTCCCTGAAAGAGGATTTTTTTTTTTTTATATCATTGATCTGTCTTAGTTTTTTGATTAATCGTTAGAAAAACACTAAAAAATGCTGATCAAGTTCTTGCTTGTTTTGTCAAACCAACAGTTCACAAGTCAAAGATATTCAATGAGTATGATATTAAAGATAAAAAAGTAGTAACTCCTGACATTTCAGAAACCGTAAGCAGCACACAATTGGCATCTTTGCTTGATAAACGTCTTTTATGATTTTAAATGTCTGTAAAGCGTCTTTGAGTACTCTGAAAAGCGCTCTATAAATAAAATGTATTATTATTATTATTTAATTATTATTTAATTTTGCAATCGACTAATCAGCTACTGGTGTCAGCACTGGTTCGAAGCTCAACAATACCACAGCAGGTTAGAGCACAAAAGTCCCCTAAAACTAGCCCAAATAAATAGTTTATCCTGTTCAACAGCCATCTTCAATTCTTGGAATGCACCCATGACAAAACCATCTCAAAGACAAACTTTATATCCTCTACAGCCATCTCTCCCTTTCCTTCCCCGGCTCTCTCTCTCCCTCTCGTCCTACTCACCCAGAGGAAAAAGTGCAGGGCCTTGCTGCTGTAGATGCTACTGCTGAGGGGGATGAAGACGGTAGTGTAGGCAGCCAGCACAGCTGACCAGGCCGGGCCGGGCCGGCCGAGCGAGTCCTCTACTTCTATCAGGCCCCTGGGCCCGACCCGGCTCACTACCATCAGGGCAGCAGCGGGCCAAGGCGACTCCCTGGGTGGGAGGGCCAGGAGGGGAAGGGGGAGGAGGAGAGGGGCAGGGAGGGAGGGAGGGAGGGAGAAGGAGGGGAGCCGGTCAGTCAGCCTCCCCAGACACAGAGGCCAAGTGGGGGAAAAAGAGACGGAGACGGCGACACAGATAAGGGAGAAAAAGAGGGAGAGGAGGCGAGCGAGAGAGAGAGTGAGAAATGGTGAGGCAGAGGGAGAGAGACGAAGAGTGAAGGGAGGGCATGAGCTCCCAACTGGAGGGTGGGAGGGGCAGAGTGAGGGGGAGGCAGCGGGGAGAGGGATGGGTGGGGAATGTGGGGGCCAATGGAGAGTGAACTGGAGGAGAGATGCTACTAGAAAACCTTTTCCTGGAATTTTCATGCTTCTACTTTGTTTACTCTCCCATACACATGAAATATCTTCTGACATTTACCTTTAAAAGTCTCAATCACCGTCATATACAGTCACACTGACAATCAGCACAGATTTAGACCTCCAAGCAGACCCGTGTCTCTCTGAAGGTCTGGAACTACTGATCCTCTAATATTTCACCCAACATAACAGTACAAGGATGATAGATAGCAAAAAATAAATCATTTAAAATGTGTCATGTTTAACAGGAAATAGCTGAAAGTATGAAAATCTCCCCTTCCTTAGTTACTAACTAATGTTATGTTGTGCCTTCTTTATTCAGTGGTTGACACATTTTGTCAGTTTTAACAACTGGTGCAAAGCTATTAGGCAATTAAAGACTATTTTCATAACTGATTGATCTGCCAGTCTATGAAATGAGAAAAAATGTCCATCCGAATTTCACAGAGCCGAAGGTGACATTTAAATTGTCCGTTTTGTCCGACCAACATTCCCATTGCCAAAGATATTCAATTAACCACCATATAAGTCAAATAAAAGCAGCAAATTCTCACATTTGAGAAGCAGAAACCAGACACTTTTGCTTGTAAAATGATTGAAATATTAATCAATTAGAATCACTCTATTGGCAAAACGCATCAGAACAACCACCACCTCCCTTTTTTGACTGAAGAACAAGTTAATTCTAATTCAGTTGAAAGAAATGATGATCTCAGTGGGCAGAGTAACAGAAATCTCTGATTGCTACCACACAGCGTTTAAATGTTGTATTTTAAGATAAAGACACTTTCCAAGCTGCAGTAACTTTTTATATTAAAATACATGTGAAGACCAGAGGTTTTCAATTGAAGAGATATGTTTTTGAAGGGCTGGTCTGAAATGGTGGGTGCGGCTGTCTAACAGGGTTCTTCACAGGTAAATAGAAACTGGGTGGATCCACAGAGGACCCATGACCCATGACCTGGTTAACTGTTTAACCAGTTATTAATGAAAAATTGTATGCATGTACATTACTGATATTCAGAACTGTTTCTAACTGAAACATGAGACTATGGCCGAGGCGTGGTCCTTTTATAAAAACCTTTAAGACGATGCAGACTGTGTGTGTGTGTGTGTGTGTGTGTGTGTGTGTGTGTGTGTGTGTGTGTGTGTGTGTGTGTGTGTGTGTGTGTGTGTGTGTGTGTGTGTGTGTGTGTGTGTGTGTGTGTGTACCAACCATTCCATAATCCACTCCGTTGGTTATGGTATGCCGCCTCTGCTCATCCCGACTCCTCCCATGTCGCCTGGAGCCGCCAGTAAACCCTGTTGCTGATTCGCTCTGAGATCTTGGTAAACCTGATTTCACAACACCTGAGAGAAATTTGAAACATCACAGCTTTAAATCAACTTCAACACTGTAGTCAGGTATTCACGCTGTAATCGCTGTAGTTTTACTGGTTGCATGCTGAACATGATTGTGATAACATTACAGGAAAACATACTTGTTTTTATGAAAACATTTGAAAATATGAATCGCTCAAATCTTTCAGGCAATAAAAAGTTTTTTTTACATTGTTTTCATCCAATGGTTATATCATATACTATATGTAAAACTATGTATTCTCCCTTAGACAGAGGGAAAAACTCAAATTGCATCATCTTAAAAAATAGCGTGTGTGCAAGATTTACATTCAACGTAATCCAGGAGAGTCTGATAGTTTGGAAAACCGTCTATTAAAGAAGGTAAAAAATATATTTTCATTTCATTTCATTCAGAAACATTTTTTTGAATATGTGTACTGATTTGTATTGGATTCTTTGTAAATTTCAAGTCCTTTTTCTCTAAAAATGTGAGATTATATTTCAATGGGCACATCTGCAGAAAGAGAGTATTGAGGAAGACCAAGAACACTACAGACAGAACATTAAAATTGGCCCGATGATGCATTGAGTGGCCGGTGTAAACCACAGGAGGGAGCTGTACTCTGTCAATGTGTCTGGAAACTTGACTCAATTGCTTCTTTAATCACTTGACTGAGGATGAGTTCAGTGGAGCAGAGAGAAATATTTAAAGTATCTGAGCTCAACTAGTCAGGGCAACCTACTGCAATTATAGGAAGTCCTTTTATCAGTTGGTAGTAATACCACTTTTTTGGCTGCCATAATGTTAGGATGTTTGCTTTGTTGTGATCAAGAAAAAGACAGAATTTGTCTTCACTTTAGCAAACCACATCTGCAAAGGAAGATTATGTGATATGATTGAAAGCTCCAAAACAGCTTCTAAATAAACATAATGTGTAAATTGTTTTGTCAGCTGCTGTTTCCAAACTCAAGAGCGAACTTTTTCAGAGTTCCCCTTAAACTCTCATTACATCTCTGCATCTTTCCTTTCCTATCATACCACAGCTGACAGACGTTCGGGTCTGATGAGGTGAAGTGCGAGAGTGATGGGACTTTGTGGTGACGTCCAGGGTGCCGGGCAGGATTTTACCACCGCAGTGATTCAGTGAGCCCTGGCCTTTCTGATGTAATCTGGTCTAATCCAACAGGGTTTGGCTGAATGTGAGAGATTACAGCACGGACACTGCTGGTCTGCTGTCGGACGCCAGAACAAAGTAGGTGGACATAATGTTACCCACATGTGATTTCTTTGGGATACACTGTCTCATTCCAAAACTTTGTGCATCAATATGCTGCTATAACAGCTTTCCACAAGATTTTATAAAAGCTTTCCACAAGATTTTATAAAAGCTTTCCACAAGAATTTATAAAAGCTTTCCACAAGAATTTATAAAAGCTTTCCACAAGATTTTAGAAGGTGGTTGCAGGGATTTTCTCCCATTCAGCCACATGAGCAACTAATATTGGGGGATTCATCCAAACTCAGAAAGCCTTCTTTACATGGACCCTGCTATGTGTACGAGGACATTGTCATTGTATCATTGCATATTTTAGCATTAAGATTTCCCTTCATTTTAGCAAACAAAAGACAGACAAAGAAATACACAAAAGTATGTGAACTTTTGGCCCTATGGTGTATCTATCCATCTATGAATCTATCTATTCTAGAAAAACCACTGTAAGTGGTGTGAGCAGTGAAAGCCCTGAGGGCTCGACAGAGAGAGTGTGCGAGTGTGTCACTCTTATAGCTCCAGACAGCCTGGCTGTACAGAGATCAGGCAAACTCGGACAGACTAGTTGAGTGTGTGTGTGTGTGTGTGTGTGTGTGTGTGTGTGTGTGTGTGTGTGTGTGTGTGTGTGTGTGTGTGTGTGTGTGTGTGTGTGTGTGTGTGTGTGTGTGTGTGTGTGTGTGTGTGTGTGTGTGAACAAGAGAGAGCATGTGAAATAACTGTTGTATGATTGTGAGAGGAAGAGGAACAAAAGTGAGTTTGTATGAGAGCGAGAGCCTGTATGAACAAGATAATGAGCAGGCAAACGGGGAATGTCTCAGCAGCAGCTCCTCCAACCTACATCCATCTCAACAGGGAAAAAATTGAACAAATGAACACGAACTGACCATCACCCGTTCCACACTCAGAGAGGCCATGGCAGGGATAACTGTTCTCCCTCCACAAGTCAAACCCTCAAGAAAGATAAATGTCTGCAGGAATTTCTGACACGACCTCTGACCTGACCTGGGGTTAATAACGGCAATTATTCAACTAGCCACCCATCATTGCGGCAGAGGCCCTTAAACAGGGCCTGTTTAAGCTGTGACATAACACTTATACCTGAGAAGTATGTTGTCAAAACCCGACAATAACTTTTGTTGACTGCCCATTGAGAATTCAGGAAAAGTCTACTTTTTAAAGTTACCATGTTTACCTTTGTAGGGCTCCTTCTGGATGACAAACACTGACATGCAACTGCAAGCCCTCTGCAGACATTGTGCACATCATGGACCACTGCATCCAATTTAATTAGAATATGAGATCTAAGCTGGCAAGACTGCAGAGGCCGTATCAACTCTGTTACGCATGCAATCTAATGGCTCGCTCATGAATTCAGGCACACAGTAGCTCTACTCATTCTCATGCACAGTTATTGGTGTCCAAGTGAGGGTTTGTCTTTGTTTTAAGTCAGTAACATATTGAAACTGAGACACAAGCAAAAATAGTTGAACTATAAATTCACAATGTGTGATGGGAGTGAAATGCAGATGCACATGCAGATGTGCGGTTTTCTTTTTCATTTCATATTCATTGAATTACTTTGACCTTTGGACAGTCTGTCAGACAAAACAAGCCATTTAAATACCTTATCTCAGACTTTTTTTATGGGTATTTTTTCGTTTTTACTATTTCCTGACAATTTGTGCTAAAAAAAAAAAGCTAAACAATAGCTAAACATTAATAGAAAAAATAACCAACAGATAAAAAAACAAAACTATCTCTGCAGCCCTGGTTACACATTAATAAAAAAAGGGGGGAAGTAGTGAGATGTAGATCCAACTGCATGACATCAACAGCTTGCTTGAGCTGTTGATTGGCGGATGAAGTTTGAATTTAGTGTTATGAGTGTGTGTTGATGTTGTATCTGGATTTTGACAGACAGGGGTTTAATTTAGTGACATAAGTCCTCCATGAACTCAGTAAACTGTTCTAAACACACACGCACACACGCACACACACACACACACACACACACACACACACACACACACACACACACACACACACACACACATACACATACATATTGTAACCCACCAAACACTAAAGGAAATGTGCATTTGGGCTTCCAAACTCATATATTTTTATATATATACATATATAAATGTTTGTTTCACGTCACTTCTTTCCATTTCATTTCGTTTTTTTGTCTGTTTGTTATTTTCAATTTAGCTCCTTTTACTGTGAAGCACTTAATAACTTTGAATACAAATCAATGCTATTTACTGTATTAAAGGTAAATAAAATTGGGTCCACCTGAACCAGCTATGACATTGAAATCTTGCTAACACACAAATGCATCTAAACAATAATACACTTTTTAAAATAAGTTTTACCACTACTTCTTGGATTTAATTTTAAGTGCAGGACTTTTTCTTGTACTTCATCATATTTCATAATTTGCATAGGTTTTCATGGAACCACTTACTTGGTCCTTGGAGCTGCGGTGACTCCAGAGCCAGTGACTCAATGGTTCTGACCCGGCTCTGCTGGTGGTGTGTGGGTTTGGTGGCATGTCCCGGGTCGGCCCGGTAGCCCCCGCCCCCCGGAGCCACAGAACTCTGCTCCAAACTCCGCCCGGACCTCTCGAAGCCCGCGCCGTACCGCACCGGTCCACACGCGCTGTACCCGGGCCCCTCCTCTACCCTGACCCGGCTGTGCAGGGAGGACGCCCGGTGCTGCAGGGTGTTGGTCACGTTGCTCGGCCCCAGCGGACGGACCTTGTTCTCGACCCGCGTCCCCACGCTGCATGTGGACAGCGGGGCGGGTTGTTTCTGGGGGTGCACGGCTGCCTGGGCCCGGAGGTGCGCGCTGTGCTCCGGGTTGAGCATGGAGTAGCGCAGCCCCGCCACGAAGCGCTCGAAGGTGAGGCAGCCATGCGGCGGGGTGACCCTCCTGAGGCAGCCCAGCACCCCGCCGGGCAGATCTCGGGTGTCCGCCCCCTGCCAGCGGCTCTCGATCTCGGAGATGTGGACGTAGCCCCGGCCACCATCATCCAATATATCAAACAGGGTCCTCAGGCTGAGCAGGAAGGCTTTGGGCAGACCATCTGTTGAGTACTCCGACTCTTTGGGCTGCATTTTGCCCGTTTTAAAGCCCTCCGCCTTGCCTTGAAACGACTCTTTTTTTGGTCCAACTCGGCCGTAAATCGCCGACGTGCCGTTCAGTTTGCAGCCCTGCTCGGCCGCTATCAAAGCCATGAATGTATTGATAAACTCCACCGACTGATCAATAAAATAAAACACCAAAACAAGTTGGCTGACTTAATATAAACACACAGCACGTTCACTGAGCAGCAAAATACATCTCCTAATAATCTCCTAAAATATTACCTATAGTTATGCCTACATTCCCGTTGAAACTCCGCTGCTCTGTGATCCATACTTTCCTTTTTCTAGTGAGGACCGCCCTTCAAACTGCGATGCGCGGCCGTCCCGGGACCAGCCATTGGCCGCGGTGTGCCCGAGCCCTGCGCTCATTGGTGCAGGCCTGAGGTAGGCTCCAGTTTGAGTTGTGCTTTTGTTATTACTAATGCTGAGACGTTATTCATAAAGCCTGGATATTATTACCCCCCCCCCCCCCCTCCACATAATCAGAAAGAGCTGGATAAACTATCACCTTACAGCCTCACAAGCAGCCGTAACAGAGTCCCTTTGTTCCACATCATTAAATAGCCTTCAACTTTGGATGGAATGGAGAACGTAATAAGTTTTTTTTAGAGTAAGTAATTCACCAATTTATATTGATTATAAGTATATTGTTCATTGTAAAACCACACAGCATATAGCTCGTCTTCCATAAACGTATAGTTTAATATTTTACAGTACTTCCTTTAAAGACAATACTATATTAAGCATGTTCAGCTCCAAGTTTATTTACCCAAAGAAGTAAAAGAAATTTCTCAACCCACAAATAAAAACACCTAATCCTTCAGTTTATCAGAGAAAATGCCAACCACCAAATAGAAAGGGCATGGAAACCTGTTATTTGAAAATAAAGCAGTCAGACAAAAATAGTGGAGAAGAAAGTATGATATGTATCTATATGATGGAATGTAGTAGAAGCATAAAGTTGCATAAATGGAAATACTCAAGTAAAGTACAAGTACCTCAAATCAGTTTGTATAGGCTACAGTTCTTGAGTATGTGTACTTAGTTTCATTCCACCAATGACCCCTGGTCTGAATAAAACTGATTGAATTAAATGATTAAGCATAGCCCATTTATGTGTCTCGGGCAAAACAAAGACAGCTGTGCAATGTAGGAAAAAATATATAACCAATCCAAGGATTATTGTGGAGCTCATAAAACACGCTTATTATTATACAATACATAAATATATGTAGCATTCAATATCTCTCTGACGTAAATAAACGAACAAAAAGGTTAGCAAATGCAGAATTTACGGAGGAGCCGTTGTTCCGTCAAGTTCATTAAGTAGACTATAGAGTTGCTGTTTTTATTGATGTTCTATTATTGTGTGCATTTTTGTACACCATGCTTGCTTTTAAGCCTATTACGGTTCATAATCTCTTATTAGAATTTGAAATAATCGCATTGATCATACATGAGTTACTTGCTTGTATGTGTTTTAAAGTAACCACTGATTTGTAACAAGTTATAAATAAAGCAAAAACCCATTATTTGATTTGGTTTTAATTAACACAAGCTCCAACCCCCAAATTAGGCTACTATCAAGTGACAACAATGACAATATATAATCCCATCTAAATAAAGTGTTAACTGTGTTTCCTCCTCCCTCCAAAGACCCTTTCATCATCAGCTTTTGACATACTGTGATCTGCATTCACACTGCTCCACATCCCTGCACACGACTCAAATCCAACTTTTATTGAGTCAAAACAAACTGGAACCATTTCTGGCATTCAGGGACACTTCTGTTTTTCTTTCTTCAAACGATGAATCACACAAGAAGAAACTCTGTCCTTGCACAGACCCATGTTTATCTGTGACCTGCCCAGACTTGAGCTCTCGTCTCGTCATCATTTGTGAAACCGTTTGTGGTAATGATTGTTTAAGATGTTGTCACACTCTCACAAAAGGACTCCCTGTGATTGACCAACGTCAGACCAACGTTTTTCCTGTCAGACCGGGTATTGAATCACGCATTTCCCCAACTATGTCTATCAAATGCACTTTACATTTTTTCCACATGAGTGGCTAAAATAGAGGACACACAATCAATAAATCCCCTCGCAACATATCCTGTCACCCTCCCTCCTAAAGTCAATCACACACCAGTTGTTCTTGTTAACATATCAATTTGTGGGCATTGATTATGACTCCAGGCTAAAGAGACGGGCCAAATAAATCAGATGTTCAAACACTCAATAGCAGTGTTTCAGAGTAGAGGATACACTGTGGGGATGAGATTTTAAAAAAAAGCTGTAAATTGTCTTGTTTTGGGGCTTTTTTTAAGACTTTGTTGTTATATAACCAACAAAAGACAGAAAGTGAAAAAATGAGGAGGAAGAGACACAATCACTGTCCAGTTGCAGTGATCACTTGACTCACAGGGTTCAGACAACTGAGCACTCACTGCCGCTCTCCTCATCCCTCTATCTCATGTTGTCACGTACATGCACTGCTGCCACACACACACACACACACACACACACACACACACACACACACACACACACACACACACACACACTAACACACACTCTACAAGCCATGCCAGTGGTAGCCAAGCGTGCCAAAAGGCCAGTCCACACCGCTGTATGTTTCAATTATTGGACATGTACTGATCCTCCGCTCCACTGGACAGTCACTCCTCTCTAACGTAACACACACGCAGTCTTTTCCCTTCATTATCTCCTGATCTCTGTTTCTCTGCAGTCTTTTCCTTCAGCAGCATCAGTGTTCACGTGACAAATGTTTTGAGAGCTTCTTCAATTCATGAAGCCGTTTTGTTTTTGTCTGTTTTTGGATGGAGAGGAACAGAAAGAGACTTCAAACCCTTCAAATCTTGAAAGTGTTAAGTCAGATTTGAGTTACAGTGGGAGGACGAGAGCGAGTGGAAGCGGGAGTGGGGGTGGATGCAGGATGCACAAAGATGGGGTAGAAAAGATGAACATTAAAGCAAAGCTAAATTCTTATCTTTCCGTATTCAGATTGCTTTTACTAGGCAACCTTTTTCTTCTACAAACACTTTTAAAAACATTTCCCTGATATGAGTGTGTATTCTCAGGATAAGTGAACTTTCTTTAGTTTGTTCTCAGTGAATTACGGACCTGGACTTTGGTCGCTTCATTCTCTCGAGGTGTTATAGCTTGAAAGACTCTATTGTTTCAACGGGTTGCACTGCATGGTGCAGAATTTACGTTGCTAACACCTTATTGTACAAACTAGTTCAGAAATGCAAATAAACTTGAGTGAAAGTGTAGTTTAAAAAAAGAAAAATGTAATCACGAGCATTTTGGTTTTTGTGAACAGGTTTATCGACACAAAGAGAGTCTGTGTCGACGAGAGCTTTAATGTTATTAGGTTTAAAAAATGATTTTTCATATGAAATGCATTACAATTACCGTACATGCATTTGAGACATTTTCCGCCCTCCTGCAAAGCGAGCCACTGGCAGCAGTTTTGAGTTGAAATAAAGAGTGTCCTCAGATCTTTAAAGTCTCGACAGATACTTTACAGGAACTTGGCCTCTACTCAATATTCAACAGATACTTTACAGGAACTTGGCCTCTATTCAATATTTAACCATTTGAAATCACACACAGTTGATAACATCTTTCTATGTGAAAGGGGCCAAATGCTGCACCTAAATAAGCTCATAGTGTTGTGTCTCTGCATCTTTTATCTGATATAGGAATAGCTGTTTGAAATTCAAACTTCTCTCTATCTTGCCTTTAACTCAACAGGCATGAAAGAACGTTATGTACTGCATGTGTATTAAATACTTCTTATGTTGCTGTATTGGTCGGGTCATATACATGGTGCTAACCCTGATTTTAATATAGAAAATGTGTTACTTTGATGAATGATGTTGAAAAAAATATATATATCTGTATCTTTGACATATGTTGTGGTATTTTTACTCTGCTTTTAAAGTATATTCTTCTTTTTTGCCTCCGTTTATTTAAAAAAATAATGTCTTTGTGTCTATGGATGAGGGAAGGATGGACCAGTGTTATGTTTTTGTACTCTATATATCGGCATTATTGGCTTAATACATGACATGCCTATAATTAGACACTTTTGTCTAAAGTAACTTAAAGTGCATTCAAACGAGAAAGGACCAAGAGCTAGATGTCTAAATATATATAGTCTGTCATTTATTGCTTTTAATTGTATTGTATACTTTTGGGAAACCCCCCAAAAAACAAACAAACAGAGTTGGTTTGTGCAGGATGGAAGGTCTCAAATTCCTCACTGGAGAACACAGTAAAAAATAAATAAACATTTGACATTTACTTATCAGTACGGCATTTGATGCTAAGATATTGCAGGGTTTGTTACAGCATCTCTGCACTGAAGACCAATGAATGAACATAGTCTAACGGCAACAAACGCAAATGATTGAATGTGGATTACACTGCAAAGCACCCTAAGCTTTTTATCAAATCCTCAATTTTTTTTATCTATTCAAAAGGATGAATCCTTCCATGATGATTTGATTAAAATGAACAATGTATAATAAGGACGACAATACTCTTCAACTGGTTTGGTTGAACCAGCGATAACTACAACTCAGCTCTGTGTTTCTCATGAGGAATACAGTGACAACTAGTGGCTGGTTTTGGTAGAGCAGCGTTAATTCAGTTGCATGTCAAACAAACACAACCAAATAATAATACCGGATCACAAGCTTAACGTCGGATTCCTCCTAAAAACCCAAAGTAATTCCTGACCTCTGCTTTGGGAAACGTATCTGTTTATCCACACAGCAATGCTGCTCTGAAATTCAAAAGCTCAAACTCGGAAAACTGAAAAAAGAAATTACTTCATTCATGTGGTGTATTGCAGAAATTGAGGTAATACAGAATGTACTATCCCACATCCAGCTCTGTCTTTAGTCAGTACATCATCTGAATATCTAGTGCATTTTCTCAAGAGGTGTAGATATATACAGTAGATACACATTTGTTTTAAACTGTATGTTCATTCCATCGCGTCGCCATATTTTGTCTTCTCGGATCCTTCTGATACCTCTGGTTTGGACACTGAAAGACAGAAAACATACAGCATTAAAGTCTGCAAAACTGTCCGCACATAAATATGTTGAGAGTGTCGAGCCCTATACAAAAAATGTATTTACTTCCATAAAACAACTGCTGATTCTCCAATTTAAAGATGATCTAACAAGACAGTTACTACCCGAACACATCCACATTTCACTACTTTACAGTATGAGCCATGGGGGACAGCGAGCAGGTCTGCAGCCACACTTCATACTCACCCTGTGGAGGCGATCTGTCCGGGACTTTTCCTGTTTCCAGCAACATCCAAAGGTCTGAGCATTTCTGAGATTCCCATCGAGTCACTGCGTAACTTCCCACTGATGACGCCACTGAGAGACAAGAGAGAGGCATGGTTAGAGAGGAGAGTAAGCTATTATGGCTGCTAGAGTTGTGTGTGTTAGAACCTATTGAAAGCTGATGTTTCATTACTCACCTATTGAAATGAGTAGGTTCCATTGAAGAGGATAAGGAAGCTTCTTCTGGAGAACCTTCTGAAGAGCAAATAAACCACCGGCGCCTGTAAAAGCGACACAGTAGCCGCCGTGATGAACATTCAAACTTTCTGTGACACTTGGGTCGCAATTTTTTGTCTTTATTCATCCGACAGTTGGAGTCAGTCGGCAGGCATTACTTTATTCATCAATGCTGAATTCCAATAACCTTGCATCTGCATGTTTCTAAGCTAACTGACATGGTAACAGAGACATACATTTCTATTTCTTAATGTCCCTCTTCCAGTGTCAGTATACTTTACATATTAATACTTGTTTAGGTACAATATGGGAAATCAAAAATGACTGTGTGAAGTTCATCATGTTCATTGACTTCATTGTAATAGAAGCATAACCGAATTGTCATTTTCAGCTAGCAGCCCCATGTATGTTCAATTAATGGATAAAAAAAATGGTGCATATCCAGTTTATATGATTCTACATTGTGATAATACAATTGTCATCACTGTGTGTGTTGAGTTAATTGTGCACCATGTAATGATAATATCCTGCTTTATTGATACTAGAAACATTTGCAGAACATAGCTCCCTCCAGTGGTATACATTGGTCATAATGATATTGTTGTCTGTAGATTGATTTGTCTTCTTACTTATTACATGGTGCTTATTTACAGACATGTATGAATTTAGCTCAGTATAATGTATAATATATTTAATAAATGTGTAATAGATTTGTTAGTGATTGGCACTAGTGTTGTGATTTAAGTGTAAATACATGGGTAACCAATATAATGTATTATTTTTAAAATGCCTGATAAGTCACTGATGATAATACAATAACATTGACAACACAGTGTTTTTTCTAATGTGGGAAATGACACCTCACTTACCAAGTATAAAGGTCCCTGTCCCCTTCATGAAGGCCTGAGACTGACAGGCAGCATAACTCTGTAAACCCTGGAGGACAAAGTGGGAAAACAAACCACAACAGCTTTTACTACCCGGTTTGCAGTAAAATTATAAATGTATAAATATATCCATGCAGTTCAATCATTTGACTGCCAGTGTCCTCCAGGGATCATCAGGCTACAGTGATGGAAGTAAAAGGTAAAAACAAATAAACTACCGGGTGTTTAGCTGCCAGCGCATCGTCCACTTTGGTGAGACCGATATTGACCATTTTGTCGTTGCTGTTGTAAGCCGGAGGTTAATGTCTCATGTAGAGAGTAACATTAGCTTATTCTGCGGCCGTGTTCATAACTACACTGTTATAAAACTTCCGTGTTGAAAAAAATACACAGAGAGAAAGGGAGAGAGGGAGGAACAGCTGTTTGTATAAAAAAACTAGCGACGCCTGACGGAGAGGAGGTGGTACTGCAGCCTCTCTCCAAGGAAAATAATACACTAAATAGATATAATAAATAAAGATATTAAAAAAATTTTTTACTAAACACAAAAGATCATAAATATCTTATAAAACAGAAATAAAACAATAACATATCTAATTTACATTGATCAAAGAGGAAAACATTCAGAAAAACACATTCACATAAAATAGACATTATATAATATATATAATATATAATATCGTATTGGTTTGTTGCACTTATTGTATTCGTATTAGTTTGTTTCTGCACTATACTTTTGCTCTGGTTTATGCTTTTAGATGCTTGTTTAAGAAAGGAGATGCACTTATGACTTCTGGTGACTAGTAGTTCTCTTGATTACCTATGTTGAATACACTTATTGTAAGTCGCTTTGGATAAAAGCGTCTGCTAAATGACTGTAATGTAATGAAATGTAATATAAAAACCGCGGCGCGGCACTTAGCGGAAGCACCTTAGTTAGAGCCCTACAAAAGTACTGGCAATAAACCAAACAACTTTTACTACCCGGATATGCCAGACACTTTAATGAGAAATGTTACAGCTCTAAATGGCTCATAAATTAAATCCTCCTGTCTGAAAAATATGTGCTGTTATAGTAAGTATATGTTATATACACCAAAACTACCAATTATCTATCATTATAAATCATTTCCCACACATTACAAGATTCATTTGGTGCTTCAATATTATATTGCTCATCTTTGGTAGCTAAACAAGGACATTCATTATTTGGTAAAATACTTGCTAATACACGTATAAAGTTACCTGTAGCAGTATTAAGTTCAATGCCCAGTAAAAAGATTAACGCGGGAAAGTTGGTGCATAAATAAGTCATCATTCTAGCCTGTCTTTGTGTCTGTTACACACCATGTTTGACCTCAGACCGCTGCCACAACAGCACAGGCTGCTGACCCCCACGACCCCTACGTTGAACTTTGACACCACAGTGACTTCTGCTGGAGGCTGGAGATGGGCGGGAAGAAGAAGAAGAGACAGATGGAGAGAGCCGAACTACTGCTGAGACACAAGTAACAACACAGAGGCTTAAGTTACCAGACATCTGTTACTTGTTACACCAGACAAAAGAACAGACTCCAGAGATACAAGTGATAAAGCCAAAGAGTTGATGAAGGGATTAGTATGTTTTAAAAGATATTTCAAACGCGGGGCATAAAGAACAACAAATTAACTACAAAGTATTAAAGGTGGCTCAGTGGTTAGCACTGTTGCAGCACTGTGTGGTAAACAAACAGCCCTCTGGACTAACAAGATTTCTATCAGTGAAGCCACTGGTAGAAATCCAGTCAGAGAAAAAGGCACCATCAAGGTCAGTATATGTAATTTACTATTATATAAAAACAGAAAATTAAATTTGAGAAGCCTGAACTGGAAATGTTTTCTTGCTCAACAACTTAAACAATTAATCTTTAATGACAATGCTTGCTGATTTATTCTCAATTGATTGTCAAAATGAGTCACCAAGCATTTCTGCAATTAGCGACTTGAGTGAATCTTTGAAATAATTGTAACATTCTGCGTGTGAAAGTCCAGGTTCAAGGACTATAAAGTAAAAAATAACTGGTAACAATCACATTCCCTATTTCATTTGAGAATTTAAAGCCATGAATAAATGGGTTATAACACACTATAAGGTGGTTGTGGGCAGATAGAATTTTGCAAATGTGTTCATTAAAATAAATATCGAAACAACTATAAGACACTCTCATTCTACATTTTTGACTCTTGGGTGGTTAGGTTGATTTTCTTTAAACTGACTTTCATTATTAAGGAGCTTTCACATGCTCACATGAATGTAGTTTGAAATTATAATATATAAATTATAATACTCCACTCTTACATTTATCATTATGATTCACATTTTAAGGACTCCACAAGCTGACTCCAACATATGAGGTTCATTTTATTTATTATCATTTTACATTGGAAAAGCAACGGTCAGTTATCCCCCCAACTGTACTTCCATTCACATATTGTAGCTCTTTATTTCTAGGTGATTAATGTTTATATTCTTACAAAACAAAAAGATTTCAGACACGATCTGTACACTCCAAATCATCCAAATCACACCCCTCCCTTCGACCCATCTAAGACAAATACGCTAACACGGGGAGCCAAATTTTTAGTGCAGTGTTGAAAACCTGTTCGGACACACATACAAAATAAACAATCAACAAGTCGCATGTACAACCGTGAATTACATGCTTACTATGTGTCTGTGCTCCTCACCTAAAACAGATTAGGACACATTAAGCAGGTGTGCGTTGTAGGTAATACAAGGAAGGCAGGCGATTGAGGATAAAGTTGACTTGGAACAATTTCACTTAGACTGCTGTGTCTTAGAAAACAAAAGCAGGAAATGGTTCAGTTCATAAAACCACTCTCCAAATAAAATTACCCAAAAAGGTGTGTAAAGGGGGCGGGGAATTCAAGTTTTACACTCCAAGACATCTCTCGCGTGGAAGATTTTTAGTGACAATGATGGTGTGCAGTGTTTTCATGGAAAAATCTGGAAAGGCAACACAGAGGAGGACTCACTTGTTAATTCAGGATAAGGAAAGAATGAAAACAAAAAAAGGGTTAAAGTGTTCAATCCCCCTTCCTGCCCAAAATGACGTGACATAAAAAGGTCCCATATTGTCCTTTTTTTTTTTTTTTTTTTTTTTTTTTTTTTTTTTTTTTTTTTTGAACATTTGCCTTCAAATATCACCAGGACAAAAACATGTTTCACAATCAAATGTTTTAAATAAATATAGCTCCATTGATAGAATTTCTTCAAAAAAATAACCCTTAGAGCAAACTCTCACACAAGAAAATGAGCGCTAACCCCCCCCCCTCCCTGACCGCGACACACACATACCATTACCCTGCAGGTGCAAAGAAATACAGTTGAAAAGACAAGTGTCTGTTAAAATCCAGCAAACTTAGACTGACTGGAGGGACTTAAACCAGTTGATACAGGAGTTCCAAAACTACAGGTCATAGTACTTTGGTAGAAATTATCATCAGAAATTATACTTTGTGTCTTGAGAACATGAAATAATTATTTTGAGATCACAGGAAAGCGTTTTTTTTTCATACCGTGACCAACATAACAAGCTTTGCTTATGTAAGATCATGACAAAAGGCCTGTCAAAGTACTGATATCACCAGAAACAGATTTAAATAACTGGACACTTGAAAAAAAAAAAAAAAAAAAAAAAAATGTGGATAGTTTTTAAAGTGGTGAATAAAACGTTGTACCTTGTCTCAAACTACTTTGTTTCTGATCAAATTGATAGAAAGATAAAATAACACATGGGTCAGGAAAAACGTCTAGAAAAAATGATAGCCTTTATTTGGCAGCTACTTTATTATAGAACAGTGAAAATATTTTAACCCACCAATTTACGATTAAATATGAAATTTAAAACTTTGTAATATGGCCCCTTTAAGAGAAAAGACATACATGAACCCTGCCTGTAACCCATGTTGACCATTTCAATGTCCTTCAGTACATATTGGCAGCACATACACATACAAACAAACAAACAAACAAACAAACACAAACACACACACACACACATACACACAAGCATACACACAAGCATACACACTCCCACACTCAATACTGGTAGTGTGATTCGATCAGTGAAATCAATCTGATGTGTGTCGTGGTTGGCTGCGCGGGGGAGTTCGACAGACAGGGGAGGCGGCTAAGGTGTTGATGACCATGAAGACAGCAGCCGTGTGCACCAGAGAGGTCAGAGAGGGAGCAATACAGTGAAGAGGTCCGTGTCCCATTGTACCAGTTGAACTACAGGTACCGCAGCCCCTGGGTCCCCCGTTTGCACAGACGTCACCACACCCAGCAGCTGGGTGGAGGAACTAAAGTGGATGACGACAACGGTCTATATTGTGGTCCAAAGAAGCTTGTCCAGTTCGTCAACAAGACAACTTTTCCCCCCTCAAAACCATAGCAGCAGGTAGAGCTCGAGGGTCTCCCTCCTCGAGAAAAATAATGACCAAAAATAATAATTAATAATAATACCTTTCCCCCGTCATCCAGCAAGCAAGCTATGGAGAATTACCAGTTCTGGAAAGTGGCAAATGTCTTTTTGCTTTTTTCTCCTTCCCCTCCATTTCCTCCCCCCCCTGAATCCATCAAGCAATCAAGCAACCAACATTGTCCTCCGTCGTTAGTCTCTTGTCAGCAAATTCCCCGATTTTGCACTTCATCCCCGATCCACTCCCATAAGTCCAACCCTATCCCCCAGCTGTCCTCCCTCATCCTCTCCCAGGCGAGGATGAGGGCAGATCATCGTTCGGGTTCCGACTCGAGAGCCAGCACCCGCTTGCGCTCGCGACACTGCTTCTTGTGGGCGGGCCAGTCCCTCTGCTGGCACTGGGAGCCACAGTAGCGCGCCACCTGGCAGCGACCGCAGATGTTGAACTCCCGGAGCTGTAGACAGACGAGGAAACAAGATTATGTTTGGCTCTGGGCCTTTGTACCTCATGCTTTTGGTCCTGTGACCATGAGGGGGAAAATTGTATAACTATAGATTTAATCTCCCACTTAAAAAGTAACTCAACTACACATTGAATTGATTAAAATCAGACTACGAAAGCATGCAAGTTCCACAGTACATACCCTCCTCTCAATGAGTGAACAAGGAGGATAATGACACTCGTAGTAGGTGCAGGAGCACTCCTCCTCCTCTACCAGCTCCCCGTTAGCGTTGTAGTAGCGTGTGCGGCTGAGCTCCAGATACTGCTCCTCCACTGGGTCAGCTGGTACCTGCTGGATGGCCAGCCAGTACAGAGACTGCTCTCTGGACAAGTAAGGGAATATGGAAGAAGTGTTAGGCTAAAAAAAATCTCAATGCCGATTGTGACCGGCAAGTCAAAACATTTTTTCCACTAAGATATCAGGATATGTAGTAGGGGGAAAAATAAATTGTGTAAATATTCCTTTTTTTCCTTCTCTCGCCTTCAGGTTATCTAGGGCTTCAATGAATCCGTCTGTCTTTGCCTACACAAACATGCGGCTTGTGCAGTATTTTATGTTCAGCCCTGAGCACCAGTATAGCTGTAGTCCTACCTCTGTTTGCTGGAAATCTCCTCGGGCTTGGGGCTCCAGCCCACCGGCACCAGTCGCAGGTTGTCTAGCCGATTGTCCACTGTCACAGAGTTGATGTGGATGACTTGAAAACTGGGGGCAATGCCTCCTCTGTGCTTTTCCCTGGAGTCAAGACATAAGTATAAAAAGTCAATCAGTCAGTCTCTTACCAGTTACAAAACAACTGATCAAGATGAGATCCGATAATGTAGACGTTTTAGCAAGACTGCTAGGTTAACTCATGTTAGAAGAGCATTCATTCTAAAGGCCACAAGAAGAGCCTTTAAACTTTCTATGTTTAAAAAACATATTTGCGTCTCATAATCATTTTCACAAATAAAATAATACTTTTTAGGTCGAGGGGCAAGGCTCAATTTAGATAGTGATAAACATGGGATAATATACCACTATGAAAAATGATCAATAACAAGCGATTGTCAACACCACAACCAAGATAGATGCAGATGGTGCATCTCGAGGTAGTCTACAGTTTTACTAGCAGCCCCAAAGTGGCAGTTTTTTGCAATTTGAACTGTTTTTGTCAGACTGTTGCAACAATATTCATCTGTGTTCAGATGCCCTATTCAGAATGTTGGGGTTAATTATAATCAATGGACCCCACACCTCCACAATAAGAATGCTCGCCTATGTCTTTGAGCCCAGATGCTGCTTATCCCACACATTATTTATCAAACTACTTACCAGAGCAGCTCATGCAAAGGCCTTCCTGCCCAGCGGCCTTTGCCAATGTCAAAAGCGTAGGCAAAGATCTTGGCTCCATTGCCATCTGCATCTACCTCCATACGTGCCTGGAAAAGAAGTAGTGAAAACGTTTTTTAACAAAGGCACTATCAGAAAAGTGGTATCATCAATACTTGTAATAAACACAAGTTGAAGGTGAATCTTTATAGCTTACCTCAAATGCATAGTTTTCCACAAGCGGTATGTCTTGCTCATCAATAAGTGTGTATTTTGTCTGAAATGAGAGAATGGAGAATACTTTCATGTCAACAACCACGACACAAATAAGAGCAGCTATCTTTCATGGCCTGCACTAGCATGAGCCCAATATGAGTGAAGGACCCTATAAGACTACATTTATTTTAAAGTATTATCTTCAGGCTTTTACAAAGAGCCTTTTGATTAGTTTGGAGCAGTATACTCACATAATTAGATATTAAATAAATAAAATAACCAATTAATGATTAAAGACTTCAATCTGTGATAATGTATAAAACAATTTGATAAGCCTGTGTTTGTCTTTGGCAGAACCACTTCCTGTTATTTAGCTATGGCTATCAAGAACTACGAGTTAATTTACAAGGCATCATGGTAACTTGTTGATGAACTGTGTCCAACCTGAGATATTAATCAGATCCAAATAGG
Source organism: Anoplopoma fimbria (assembly GCF_027596085.1). Taxonomy (NCBI): domain Eukaryota; kingdom Metazoa; phylum Chordata; class Actinopteri; order Perciformes; family Anoplopomatidae; genus Anoplopoma; species Anoplopoma fimbria. Next base: position 14,795,869 of record NC_072462.1, on the reverse strand, counting down.
GCTTATTTATAGGGACAATTTAACTGGTTGTGCAAAGGCTTGTGCAAACACATATTTGGGATATCGCCCTGCACTTGACAGTTGAAACCGACATAAACATCATCATAAATGTCTACGTCATCAAAATTAATTTTATCTTAATGTACAGTACCAGTCAAAAGTTTGGACACACCTTCTCATTCAATGGTTTTTATTTATTTAGTTTTCGACATTGTAGATTAATATTGAAGACATCCAAACTATGAAGCAACACATATGGAATTATGTGGTAAACAAACAAATGCTCAACAAACCAGAATATGTTTTATATTTTAGATTCTTCAAAGTAGTTGAATGAGAAGGTGTGTCCAAACTTTTGACTGGTACTGCATTTTTAACAGCCAAACTCTCAAGTGTCAGACTCAAGATGCATGAAAGAAAACTTATGTTGACCATTTCAGAGATAGAGAACTCTCTGTTAGTATGTGGGTCTCTCTCAAATGCACGTGACAAGATACCAACACAGTAGCCCCACCATTCACTGAGCATGGTACAAAACAGCACAGGGTGGTGTTGTCCACATACCTAAAGGTCGAAACATGCAATGTGACACTTTGTCTCCACTGCCAGACTATTGTGCAGATCCAAAACGGTGTGACATCATGTAAATAAGTTGTTTGTGTGTGTGTGTGTGTGTGTGTGTGTGTGTGTGTGTGTGTGTGTGTGTGTGTGTGACTGCTGACTGAAGCCCAGGAGCTCTGTCACTCAGGAGGTCTGCACAGTCTATCCCAAGTGCGAGTGTCTTGTGACACTCACACTTGGGATAGACCATCATTCAGCCATAACGTCACATGAGTGTAACTCACTATAACTCTGTAACTATTGCCCCAAAAAACGTGTCTACAGATGTGGATCATTGGTGGATCATTGTGCTGTCCTGCCGGTGCTTTGTCACGTTGCACAAAAGAATCAGTGGATGCATGGCAATGGCTTCCTCATTACCAGACACTTCACCGTGTAATAACCCAAATAACACAGCTAGCCTGGCGCTGCTAAGTGTTTCACCGACCGGGGGATTGATGTGAGCCACCGTCCAAAATAAAGCCAGCTGTCGGCTCCACGTCAACCCGACACCGGCCACGACAACACGAGGACCCGCGTGTTTACCTGTGTGGCACTGTTCCGCTTTTTAACGACAGCTATAACGTGACCCGCTACATGCTAGCTAGCGTTAGCTGTGGTGGCGGCGGAGGAGCAGAGCACCAGTCTGGCTCGGCCGGCTTCTCTAATCCGTCCAAACGCAGCTAAAATCGGTAAAGATGTGCTACTCCCGCGTCGAGGACGGGTTGATGACCATTCAAGCTGTTGAATAGCATCGACTCGCCACCACAAAAAAAACATTTTCCATCGCCTTTTGTGATCCCCGCGGGCCCTCCCCCGGCCGCACATGGCAGTCCTGGGATCCTGCTCACCTTCCCGGCCACACGGCCGAGCCGAACGATCCCGAGCTTGAAATCCGACATCAGGAGGACGGGTGGTGGTGACGGAGAGAGAGGCGTAGGATCCGACCTAAGCTGTCTTCGGGTTAAGAAAGCGCCGGGGCAGCCCCTCAGCCCCACTGCGATGCCAGTGTGGGTTAACTGGATGGGTGTTTGCCCTGTCTCCGAGTCTCTCCGGCGGCAGCCCAACCTCGGTGACACACGGCTGCTGGCGCAGGAAAGCCGAGCTAGCTGGTGGGGGCGTGGCCACCGATCAGGGCGTCCAATCAGATGCGACGTTACGTTTTTTCTAAGACGACGCGTCCTATCACGTTGTCCAATAGGAAACGAGTATTTTCCAAAGACCGCCTGTTTCTGTTATTACGTCACTAAACTCTCGTGACCACTTCCAGCCATTTTCGCGCGAAATGTTTGATGGCAAGTCTTTAACCATGGACGTGTTGAGAAAGATGAGGACTACTTAATTTATCTCAGTAACCTTAAAGCATTTTTTCCAACAAAACACTGTTAACACCTTCAAAGAGCAATAACTCTTTGTAATATGAACGTGTAATCAGTGATTTTTGGTTTGGTATCCAGTAAGCCTACATCCATGACTTTCATTAATATGTTCAGTGCTGATTGATGTCATGATTCCCTGCGAAATTAAAGGCTTGATGATGCAGGACCATTGAGTATTGTATGCTGCCGAAGCACAAAGAAAGGAATAATGATAGATCACAGGTAATAAGTATATTTAGATAAGCCCTTTTCTGACATGGTTATGTTATTGATGATGATATTCTATTGTGTCGCTTCTTTGTGAATTATTTATTTATTATGGTTAACATTCAGCATGTTTGCACATCTGTATGTTTAGGTCTAGTTGTTTAAAACAGGAACAAGTTTAAATACAAAGAAATATTGATTTTGGGTAAAGGATTGTCATTTTTAAATATCAGATGCAGAATTTAGTCCTTTTTTGAGTTATTATTCTACTACTTAATTTTTGTAATGCCAGTAATAATTGTGTTGTTGAATAGACATTTCAACTTCCTGACATTTCTATTCATTTAAAGGGATTGACAACAAATGATTTCATCCCCACACACTCTGATGCTCAAATGGTAGCACACAGGAAGATGTATTCAATTTCATTCATCACTATAAATATTCTGGGCCGGATGCAGTGAGCACACAAGCAACTTCTTTCCCAGTACATCTGTCCAGTGCTAAAGCATGATTTTCAGTTCAGTGACATAAGTGTGTGAGCACCCTCTGGAGATCAGGATCTGTATTACAGAAACACAATAATATTTTGATTAGTTGGTAAGGCTGATTATGCTGATAATAGACAGTGTTTACATATAAATCTTATTCCAATATATGGCTCAGAACCAGAGACATCCCGACACTAATTAACTTAATGAATTTAAGTGCATCGTAACAGGTAAGTGTTAATTGAGTGTCAGTTTATTCTTAATGAGGAGTATAAATTGTTTCACTCAAAGAATTGCTGTCAGGGATGGAAGTTGCAAACGGCAAAACCACAATTTATTATCGTGTTAACATGGTGTTCTTTGAGTGACATCAGACATGCAGAGATAATTCGCTTTTATGTTTTTGTGGCATTTATTTTTTTAAACTCAACAGGGTGTATGAAGAGAGAAAGATGAGCGTCATCTTCTATTTTTCTTAGTCCACTTTTTGTTAAAGTCATCTCTTTTGCCCAACACAAACCTAGTGCACAGGAATCCTTTGTCTGTTTTATAATGTTTTTTCCTTTACAAAACAGCTTTTTATAGGAAACAATGGCAGCCCTGTGCCTCTTCTGTTCCCATTTCAAAGTGAAATGTGTTGAACACCACCTTGTCTGAGCCAGAAGGCATGACTCTCTTTTGTCAATCACTCCTATCCAGTTACTCACGGACATGGAGCTGGGAGGAGTGGGATGTGTGTGTATTTCTTGAGATTTGATCTCTGTCCTTCCAAACCTAGCAGCTTTAACAAGAAGTATTTCATTTAAGCTCAGTTTAAAAAGTGATGGGAAACAATGGGATACAAAGAGGATAATCCATGAAAAGCCTTTTTACTTTCCTTTGATTTAAACCTCTTGTCCTCCTCTTCAAGAAATGAACAGGAAATGAACAGTAAGCTTTTATTATTGGTGTCCACTGGTAAAAGCTAAGCACATGGGTGGAAAAGGATACAAATAAAATACTAAATATAAAGTTAAAACAATATGTCAGAATGACTAAATAACAGTAAATCAAGTTATGTTTCCAGTTTCATACAACAAACTGTAAAAACCCTGGATATCTCTGGCATGGTATTTTACACAACATTATTACACTGTAAACTGTTCTTTTTATTTAGCATTATGAATAGGTTCTTTTTGTGTATTTTATAGTTGCACCCTGGAGTTGATTTAAAATTAAACCATAACCATTGGGATGCTGGTTGCAACCAGACCCAACTGACTGCACAGTCATTGTAAATGAATAGGCCTAATAAGGGCAAACCATATTTCGAGAAGTACATTTGAGATTATTTTTTCTGGATTCAAGAGCCTTTCCAGTCAGTGGGTGTTGCCCACCGTATTGCTAAACAGCTGTTTTTGAGGTGTGTCTGCACCTCTGATACTTGGGCTCACACCCATGATGACACCATCCATCACCTACACCCTGGAAAAATTGATTACTCTTCCACAGTGCTCTCACAATGGTATCTAGTAAACATTAGGACAATACAAATTAAAATATGAGGATAGTTTTTGAATAGCAGACTGCTATAGCAAATAAAATGCCAAAAATAGTTCAAAACACACATATTTAAATGTGCATGATTAATTTAATGAGCATTAAACATATATTCTCATTGTCAACTGCTTCTCTGTAATTGTGGACATGACAATAAAAAATGTAAAATCTGACACAAACCTTAAACAATAGCATTAAATATTAATACGATTTAATAAGATTTTGTCTTTAAATGCTAAACGTCATGCAGGTTAAAATCCTGTGTTTTAATTTTGATATTTATAGTTTAGCAGCTCTTTAAGTTAAAATTGGTTTACATAAATTTTTTAGAGTTAAAAGACAGACTACGTTTTGTGATAGTTTAAACTACACAAGTTATTCAAATTAATGTAGGCGCACTGAAATTCTGCAAATACGTGCGTATAGTAAAAAGTACCACTTCCCACTGAAATACCTCAAAATAGTTAAATACTTAAAGTGGCAATCTTGAAGATTTTTATTTAAATAAATGTCTGTTAAGTCACTAACCATCGCCGAAGGAGGTAACATAATGATGATTGAGCCTCTATGGTCCACTGATGGAAGTATTGTAATATTTATCTGTGTGCAATAAATGTAACTATACACCCCAATGTTAAAACTTGAAGCTGATGATGTTGGGCTTCACTTCTGATCACAGCTGCAAATTTGAGACACTTTAGGGTCATAAAGACAGATATGGGGAGAGAAAAAAGGTAAATAAGGCAAGCTAAACAAGAAAGAAAGACATTGTTATGTTTACTTCATCATTTAAAACTCAAAAGACGATTATCAGTTCACGCCCAAATCAAACAACTGAAACCAGCAGAGCAGAAACCTCTTTTCTCCCAGCTCTGACCTCTGGTGTCCGCGTTACTTCCGTGTTCCGCTCACCTGTTACACCTGTATTACAGCGCTGTAGGCTGCATAGTGCGACTCCTGCTCCGCCGGTGCACCTGTTGCGTTATTGTGCCATGACCGAGGAGATCATAACTTGCGACTTAATATGCCCGTCTTCACCTGAGGAGACTTCAGGTGGCTTTAAAACTGAAAAAAAGATGGATTTAGAGCAGCCTATTTTCTCCGCGTTGAGCGGCGGAGCGAAGCAGCAGCAGCAGGTGGAGGAGGTGGAGGTGGAGGAGGTGGAGGAGGAGGACACCGCGCTGGCGACCTCACCGGCTGGGACCACCGCCGACTCCGAGTCCGGGATCTTCTCTGGTGAATATGAGTCGTGTGTGGAGCACGAGTCCGAGCTGGACTGGTTCTGTGGCACCGAGCAGAAACTCATCTGCTCTCACTGCGCCATCGTGGGCCCCTGCCACGGACACACTGTGACCCCTCTGGCCACCAGAGTCACCGCAGTCAGGGTGAGTGTGTAGGCTACTAATGTAACTACTGCTGTTTACTTTTATTACTAAAGTATTGACTGAGATGTGGTATGATATAGCTCTTGAAATATACATGGTAAGTATATTTTCATGACTGAGGGTTACACATAGCCCACGAAGGTTACTTTCATTTTGTGTGAATGCCTTGTAACTTGTTTATTTTCCCTATTCTCAAGCGTTTGACATGTTTTTTTTTTTACTAATTATACCTCACCCTGAAGCTATATCCTTCTTATTATTATTTAAGTTTATTTTATGCGAGAAAATGTAGATTTTTTCCCCTATTTCCATCACTCCCTTTGTTGAGGATTGTAGCTGTTATGAAGCTATGATGACTGACTGATAAAGTGTGGAAAAACTGTGTTCACATATAATTCTTGGGCGTGCCACATTTTATATGTTGGTTTTTATCGTGCTGGATCCTCTGCATGGTATTTGAAAAGACAGGATTTTCTTGTTGCGTCTCCACCTGATTATTGTGTGTGTGTGTGTGTGTGTGTGTGTGTGTGTGTGTGTGTGTGTGTGTGTGTGTGTGTGTGTGTGTGTGTGTGTGTGTGTGTGTCGTCAACAGAACCAACTGGTGGATGTGTGTGAGAAAATGCAGCTGCAGGCACTGAGGATTGAGAGGTTTATCGACCAGACGCTGACAGCCAAAGAGCAAAAACTTCAGGTGAGAAATACCTGATCCCCTCCCACTCAACCTCAGACTAATGATCACACAGACACAGTGCCAGCTGATACACATTGCTCAGTGAAGCCCACACTGTTTCATAAGAATGTTGTTTTGAGGTTGGCTGTATCGGCTTTATGAAAAATTGCAATGTGATGACATACATGTGCTTTGTGGACATGTGTTGGGTTTGTGTAAGTGGAAACTGACGCCTATAGTAAGTCTTTTTGTATTTGAGCTGCAACTAAGGATTATTTAAATTGTCAATTAATCTATTAGCTATTTTTTCAAGTATCCAATTTATTGTTAAATCTATAAGAATATAGTAAAAAAAAAATGACAGCCTAGCTCTCCTTCAAATTGCTTCTTTGGTTGGAACAGCAAAACCCAAAGACATTCAGTTTATAATAATATAAAATTGAGAAAAGCTGAAAACCTGTACTGTTGAGAAGCTTAAACCAGGTTGGCATTTTGGCTGATCAAGAACTAAATAGATTATTGGAATAATTGTTTTACCAATAAATTGCATGTGACACCATTATTGTCACACCAACATATAGAATAACATTTAAAAATAAATCATATACTATATAGTAAAAAAAAAAACACTTCACATAGGCTGTTCATTGAAAATGCATGTGATTTTACATTAATGTTTATAATTTAATTGTGTCTTTTCCACAATTTACTTCTATAACAATGATACGATTTTAGATCTTATTATTACAAACAACTTAAATTTGACAGTTGTACATGTATGAGTAAGAGAAATAAAAATAGTTTACTAGTCATATACAACTTGCTGATTCAGTCAATTTCTCGCCACCGGGCAACAAAGCAAAGGTTGCCTCTTTTAGTGCACCCAAAGCCTATTTATTAACCTCCCTGAACACAATGGGTGTCAGTGGTCAGAGCTACGGACATGCATGTGTAATTTTCTAGGTTACAAGTAACAACAAGTAACTCAAACCTCAAGCAAACAACAAATGCAGGTAAAGCAAACAGCATCTTATCTGAGAAACAATCGAATCACCACACCAATACGTGTGTCGACCTAAAACAAACTTACTCCACACCATGGAAACAATGCTTTGGGTTAAAAATCTGGTCAGTGAATCTCCTTAGCTATTGGTGTGTTTGTTTATTGTTTACGGCTAGACGTGGAAAGTTTACTGTGTGAAATTGTATTGGCAACCTCTGTGCTTTTATGGGCGCCCCCACGTCACGCCTCTAAGGCACTGACATTATGTGACCCGAATGTTTCTTAATGTTTGATTTATGAGATACTTTGCTCAAAATTTGGGCTTGAGGAAAATACCCCTGCCCTCCCGACTTAAACTCTGGCTTACTGGAAACCTGCAATAACTGATATTTTGGCCACATTGAGGCAGCAGAAACAAGTTGTGAATGCAACACTTTGTTCACCGGCTAACTTTGTCTGCTGTTTGGTGCTGAGCAGATCACAGTGGGTTTTTAGAGCTTTTTTAAAGTTGCCTGCTATGGCCGAAGATTATGCTAGTAGGGCAATGAAAGGGAACCGAAAGCGGTAAAGTTGTGGACCAGACAGCTAAACTATGAGCTGAAACTCATTGTAAAGCTCTGTGAAACCAAGTGGAGCTGCAAGTTCAGATGATAATTTGATATATTGTTAAGAAATAGAAGTTTTGGCTTCTCAAAAATGCGGATTTCACTGCATTTCAATGGCATGGTAAATTAAATATCCATTGGTTGTGGATTGCTGTTTGTCCTCTAACCCTCATTTGAAGATGTCAATTTTGGCTATAGGAAAGTTTTATGGGCATTTGTTAAAGATTTCCTGACATTTTGTAGATTAAACGGTTCGTTGAAAAAAAATTTTTTAGTGCAAGGTTCAAAGCATATCTGATCATGAACTATGAGGGTTTTTATACTTTTGGAAACAACAAAAATAAAGTTTATGGGCTTTAGAAACTTGAAAGTTTCTATCAACCTTTTGAATACAGTCATATTAATACAGTATTGATTATGCAATTCGATTCAACACCATGTAATTTCTCCTCCTGTACCAGAAGTCGTCTAATATTTCTTCTGGTCCCTCGGCGTAGGTATCGGCAAGCAGGGCGAGGGAGCAGGTCTTGGCTCAGGTCAGCGCAGCTCGTGAAGCCCTGGAGGAGGAGGAGCAGCGTCTCTTGGAGGAGGTGCAGAGAGAGGAGGAGCGGGTGGAGCAGTGTCTCCTCACCCAGAGAGCCCACTGGATCCAGGCTCTGGCGAGACTGACGCAAACACGCTCCGGCCTGGTGCAAACGCTGACCCACACTCCAGACGCACAGCTGGTGGTGAGAGACGGGACATTTTTGTCAGGAAATTCAGGGATAACTGGGGAAGATATTTTGAACAATAAACAAACTTGTGCTTTAAAACCAGCAACCTGATAATGAACATAAATTGCTTAAGAAGAAGAATGCCCAGAATACTCATCACTTTCTTCCTGTTTTTCAGACGAGTGTCCAGGAGATAGCTGAAAGGTAATTTTTTATACATGACATTGCCTGTGAATATTTTGTTCCTGTTTAGGATACCAGAGAGCTAACATCTCTTCCTCTCTGGCTGTTTGTATTGTTTGTATTGTTTGTGTCAGGGTGGAGGAGGCTGACGGTGTAGGGGAGCCATGTGACACAGACCAGCTCAACCTGAACCCAGACTGCAGTGAAAGCAAGCTGCTGAGAGGCCTGTGGGCCACTGCAGTGCTGCTGGGGCCAAACGGTTAGTAGATTTGTATTCGTTCATTTGAAGACATAAATTGATTATGGTAATCAACACACCTTCAAAACTGGAAGATCAAGAAAGAAATAGTAGCTATGTTCCGAACGGAAACACGCTGAGAAACTGTACAGGCGAACATTGCAATGAAAAAATTAAACTGTCTTTCTGTGACATCTACGATGGAAGATCCTTTTCTGAAGTAAAAGTATCAGTATAGCCATGTGAAAATACTCCAGTTCAAGCAAAAAGTAAAATACAGAGGTATTTTCAGACTAAATCTATTAGAGTAAAAGTACTCAATATGCAGAATGGCCACTTCTACTCTAACCCTTTATATTATCTTTTTAAAGTTATTAATACTGATTTATATTATATGTTTTATATATATATATTTTATATATATATATTTATATAAATATATATATTTTATATAAATGCTTTTACTTCTTTTGGTTTTATGTATTTTTTGCACACAGAACCTTCTTGACTTGTAGTAATTTAGCTCTGGAAATATATTTCACATATTGGGAATATAGACATTTATCTACATAGACTATGTTTTGTCCTGATGTATTTTGCTCCCTGGTTGGAAACATCATGATTGAAAAGGCTTGGATGTTGTTTTGGTTTACCGAGCAGTTGAAATAAATCTAAAAATGGGAGAAAATTTAGAAATAATCAAGGGTTGTTCATAAATAAATCTTGAAGATAGACAAGTGTGATGCTGTAGGGTGGCAGGAAGTGACCGACCCTCCGTGTGTGTGTGTGTGACAAAGAGCAGGCTGTGACATTATGAATTATCAAACTTCCTCAAAACATGACATCAGTTTATGACATTCAATCCATCTTTTTCTTCTTCCCACAGCTTATGGATCCTCTAATTTAATGTTTGATGAGCGCACATTAAGCCCTCTCCTGTCCCTCTCTGGCGACTCATACACTTTGACCTTCCTTTACAAAAAAACTCGCCAATCGCCGCCCTACGACCCAGCACGCTTTGACTGTTGGCCAAACGCACTGGGTTCACTGTCCATGTCCTCTGGCAGCCACAGCTGGGTGGTGGATGTGGGCCAGAGTGGTGCCTTCAAGGTCGGGGTCTGCTACACCTCTCTGGAGCGCAAAGGCTCCGGGAATGAGGCCCGACTTGGCCACAACAGCCAGTCTTGGGTGCTGTCTCACTACGACGGGGACTACTCCTTCTGCCACGCTGGGAGGAAGGAGCCCCTGCAGGTGGCGAGGAAACCCCAGAGGATCGGCCTGCTGCTCGACTGGCCGAGTCAGACGCTGTTGTTTTACGAGGCGGACTCCAGCAGCGTGCTGCACGCCGTCACGCATCACTTCACTGCCCCGCTGGTGCCGGCGTTTGCCGTGACGGACCGCAGTATCACCATACTGCATTGACGCAAAGCACACTCTGCCAAAAACACTTAACGACCTTAAACATGTGAAGAAATGCTTTTCTCTTATGTAAATATGTTCAGCAGCTAAATATCCTCCATCTGACTGTGCAGTTATGAAAGGCATCAATATCTATTTATTTTTATCAGCTATTCTTCCGATTTTTTTATTTAACCGTTTTGATGATATAATAGATTTTTTTTTTAAGAGATAATCAGCTGATTTCACTTTTTTTTATTATAGAATAGTGCTGTAACAGCATTTCTTTTTGACTGACTTTTTTTCAATCTTTTTAATATGATTGTTTTAGCACCAGTTTGATCTGTGTAATGAAGTTTCCCCAAGACTCTTTATAGAAAATATTAATAATACTGGTTGATCCAGGACTGTTTTGAATTTTGTGTGACAGAAAAACACAAATTTTGTATGAGTGTTATATGTTCAGTAAACCAAGAATTACACTTGGACTGTTTTATTTTCTGGCTTTGCGAAATACATTTTCATCTATACGCTTACGCAAGGTATGATTTTGTAATTTCTGTTGCATTGATATATTTTTTTTGTCCTTTCTTTTTTTTTTGTCCTTTTATTCCACAGCAGGGTTTTGTTTTGCATTTAAGCACTTAATACAGTAAAGTACAATGAGTAATAGATATACAATACCATAAGATATAAATGGTATTGTTGCTCAGTGAGTGTTGCGTTAAACTCAGTAGCATAAAGGATCAGAAAATAAAGTGAAATTAATTTAAAATTATTCTTATATTTAAGTATGTAAGTTGAATTGGAAAAATTTAATTTAATTATTAAAATAATCAGAGAAATGTCCCCTATGTGACCGTTACTATTCTATATTATGTCACCAGTTTATTATCATGCATGTGTAGGCAGCATTTTACTGTTGCAGTAGTTTGAGGTGGAGCTTTTTTTAAATGACTTAATATAATGCTGTGAAGGACCCATTTTTGTTTGTTTTGTTAAAGATCTACAAATGACACAATCACTGCACGTCCATCAGCATTAAAACAGACACAGGTGTGACGTAAGGGCGCCATTAAGAAGAAAATTGTTTGTTTTTGTGAGCAAACTATATGAAAAGAAAGGTTCGTGTTTTTTGGAAGTTTTTCATGTTTAATAAGAGCTACGTTTTTAATACTTTGATGCATAGGTTATTTTGTTGCAAGCAAAACCCAGACCTTCAATCAACCAAGTAAGTGATCAAAAATCAAATAATTAGACAGAAAAGAAGCAAATCTTCACATTAAAAACCTAGAACCACGAAATGTTTGGCATTTTTGCGTTCAATTGTTGCACTTAAATGTACTTTCTGTCAAACATCGTTTCAGCTGTACTTTTGTGCAACATTTTTATTCGTAAAGTAGCTATAACTAAAGCTGTCAAATAATTGTAGTGGATTAAAAGGTACAACATTTCCCTCAGAATAAGTAAACAGTAGAAGTATAAAGTAACATAAAGTGAGCATACCCAATAACAGTACAGTGAGTAAATGTAGCTAATTCCATTCCTTCAAACTCTGTTAGATATTTGATGTTTCCTCTTTCTATTAGAAACACCATTGGAAAGAACAGTTTCAAACCTTTAAATTTGGCAAAGTAGCTTAAGTTAGTGATGTGAAGATCATAATATGTGAGTCCGAAAAAACCGACAAAGAGACAATCTGGAAATCAAAGTGTAAACTTGAAGCAGAGCAGATCTGAACATCTCTGCTACTTCTCAGAAGTACCACTAGAGGGCAGTAATGTCCAACATCACAAACATGATCCATGTTTGCAGTGTGTTCAACTGATGATGCTTTGTCAGATCAGAAAATGTTTCTCCAGGACTTCGGAGAGCTACAGCTGCTACAATCACACAAAAACTCTGAAAACTGAGGACATACATGGTACCTGTTGAATGAATGTTTGTGGATCTAAACATTGCCAAAAACAATTGGCAGTAAGCTTTAACAAGAAATACACTTGTGTTTTAGGAAGTATGAGAGCAACAACCCCTTAGTAAGAAGTGTGAAGAGAACTGAAACTCTATGTGCCAAAAATGTAATGGGCAATGACACAAAACGGAAGGAAAGGGAAAAGCTATGATTAAGAAGTGACCTAACTGATTCATTACAGGGTATTTTAAATCCAAATAAGGTTTTGTTTCTGGTCATGTCTAAGAATAATGTGATGTTACTTTAAGGAGAATTTTTTTTTTGAATAGTTTCTGGGTGAGTGACGTTTGGAATCTTCAGGAATGTAGCAACTTCAGATCTTTCTTGTGATTCCTGTGCTATGTTGAGTAACATTTCAAAAGAAACACCGTCTCTAGAAACCTCTTCCAATAAAGCCATTCAGATTTAAATCTAGTGTGTTTAAGGCTTAATTATTGCCTATTTAAAGGGCTCGCTGAATCAAATCTAATCTGCAGTTTAACAGGCCTAGCGAGTGTTTATCCTTTTTTTTTGGAGGGAAACACATCAACATTGTGGTCAATCTTTCACATGTAACTGTCATATCCTGTCAAAATGGTGAGATATAAATTTGCACAGCGACACTAAACTAAATGTATGATGCGACAGCTTTAAATGGAAAGGTTCCCTTCATGTTTTCTGATCGGAGGATTCAACACATTTGAAAAAAATAACCCTAAAATTGGTTTTCACAAGAACAATATCAAAGGGGATTTTTCAACTGATTTATCTGATCTCTTGTACACCTAAAATAAATACACACTGTGACTTCCTTGGAACGTCACTATTACTGTCAAAGGAGAGGCATGATTGACAGTATGTGATAAGACAACAGACGCAGCTGCACGCAATGTTTGACTGAGCACTAACATCTGCTCCTTTCATAACCGTAAATGTCTTCTGCATGAGCACACAATACTAATTCTCAATAATTTGATAGCGGTGTTAAATGAGAAAAACGGTACAAAAATACCAATTTAACTGGCCAAATGTTGGCATAAAAATTATAATATTGCCCACACAATATTACTTTTCAAAGCTCACACCGGTATATAGGTAAGTATTTAATAACTTATATAAAATATTTTTTAAGATGTATTCATTCTTGATAATTCACACTTTCTCAACAACTGGTGGCGACTGAACATGAACTGTTGAACCAAAGATGTGATCAGTTGAAATTACTTCACTCCAAATTATTCACATTTCAAAGTTCTGCCATTTCTTCATATTTCTTTGTCTTCCTCAGATGTTCCTATTGTTGGTTGCAGTAAGAATGACAGGAGGTGGCTCTATGTTGAGCTCTTGTCGGAGCTCTTCGATGCTTTGCGCCCATCGTCTCTCGTAGAAGATGCTGAGGACGCAGCGGGCCTGACGACCATTCTGCAGAGCCCAAGGACCCAAGGATGTGAACAGCGACTGTAAACGGCTAGAAGAAGGTGAAAGAAGAGGAAAGGTTCAGCATGAATCAACAATGAAGGGATGGATTTTTATCTCTGATAAAGCAGTTTCCCAAAAAGCACAAGGAAGTTCCGTTATTGAATGAGGAAGAATTAAACAGTTTACAGGCATTTGTTCATCATAGCAGTAACAAGGATGTACAATACAAAGTGTTTCCTCTTATCCCTTTGCAGGACTTCACACTAGAGCCGGACAAAAAAACCAAATTAATGTTTACGATATGTTCATAATTTCTTTCTGACTACAAAACTCAACAGGTTGCATTGTTGATAGAGTTGGGGTAATGCTTTTTAATGTTCAATCTTTATGTACAAATTAAAGACCCCAAAGTAAAACTGAAATGATAAACTGACTAATCAATAAGTGCGGGAAAAAAAATCAAATCAAATATCGTTCAAATAATTTTTTGAGCAGAAATGCAAAAACGATCAGCTTCCAAGATAATATTTGCTATTTATTTTTTTATTATTATATGAAACTATATATTTGGGGATTCTGGAAATAATCGTTGGTTGCAGATTCTACCTTAGGACTCTACCTCCGCTACATACTGCTACAGAGCGCAGTAAATGTCTCGTGGTCCACCAGTACCGTACAGCAGTTTAAACTCTGATCAATACACTGGTATTGTACCTTGAATTCAGCCGAAGAGGCCCCAACACAGCTCCGAGAGCACACATGGGAAGCCCAGTCTGAGCAGCTTCGAACCATTTCACTGCGACTTCACCTGAAAGCCGCACGAAAGGGAAGAAAAAGACAAATAAAGATGAAATGAGAGGGAAAAACTGGAAGGATGACTGCTATGGTCAGCAAAAAAATAAGGCTCACATCAACAGTTTATAAAGACAGGGGTTTGAAATGCAGGAAGTGAAAGAGACAGTGAGGTTCTGGTGACTTCGTCTGTCATGCACAACAATTCTTGCTAAGACTATTTGATGTTCTATAAAACACTGCTTGGCTCTCAAGCTCCTGCATAAATGAATGATCCTCCTTTGTGTAGGATGGTAGTGGTCTGAAATGTAATGACTTAATATCTTGGGTACCTTTTTCAGTTTCAATTCGTGAAGCCTGACTCACCCAGCATGTTGGTGGGCATGCCCAGTAAGGTGTGCAGCAAGTCATGGACCTCTCTGTATCTCTGCATGACGTAAGCTAGCTCCTCATCGTCCACAAACTTCACGTCAGCCCTCGAGTCAGGGGTCACATGCTGACAGAACAGGAAAGTGAATGTATGAGCGAAGACGAAACAGAAACTTAAAGAAGGGGATTCTGAGGAAATGTGTTAATCTTGATGTAATCAGTCTTAACATAAAAACACTCACATTGTCCTCTAGAAAACGAAGGTATTCTCTCCCAAAAGAGCCGTCAGGCAGAGAGGCCATCTCGTTCAGATCAAGTGTGGACAGCCGGATCCTGGGCCTTTCTCTGGAATAACAAGTCAATTACAAGTAAGACATAATCCAATTTCCTTCACTGTAGAGAAAATTGAGTTTAAAGTGCCTTAATCAGAGAGTTCCTGTACGGTTTAACAGTGACTCACGTAAGGATTGTGTATCCTTCTGGGTCATTTCTCATCTTGTCCCTGAGATTTATCAACGCTAGGTGTCCGGTCGTCTCCCCGAGCACTGCAACCATGTCTGTAGAGTTTCATGCAATTATATGGTATTAAATGTACAATTGACATCTGCTGTTGCTAAACCTTCAATCTAACAATTAATTGCCCCATAATTACAACATTTTGACTTAAATATTATAAAATATAAAATAAAATAAATCAGCAGTTTAATATTGTGCAGTTTGTCTTAAACAGGCCCTATTGTGCTATTATCCGGGTGCATATTTTTATCTCAAGTTATAGTTACATGTCTACATGCGATAATGCTCATAATCTGCCTTGTTTTCCTCATCCTGGCTGTCCTGCAGCACCTCTTCTCACCCTCTCTCTGAAATGCTCCGTTGTAGCGCTTGCTCCTCCTTCCAGAAAGTCTGCCCTGATTGGTCAACTAGCCCGCAACGTTTCACATTTCAAAAAACTCTTCCTCCGGAGCTTCAGCTATGTCTCTCTCTTTTGTTGTTTGAGGGCCAAACTAGCCGGAAGGAGTTTTGCGTCACTTCCGTAACATGATGACCTCATAAAGTTACGGAAATGAAGGAGATAATTCAATCGAGCCGTTTCAGGCAGCTCATGAGCTTCTGAGGGGGAGGGTAACTCCTTTTAGGCGTGGACTTCAGGTTTTACACTCTACGGACCTTCTACATGTACAAAAATATATACAACACACTAAAGAAGAGGGAAAAAGTGGAAAAGCATAATAGAGCCACTTTAAAGCAAAGTGTGTAATATAGCTAAAATGTACTTGATTTAAGGGGCACTCCCAAAAAAATCACATAAAAATCAGTTGACTCATCACTGGGAGTAGTCAGCCTGTGAAAACAGCTGTTGTCTTCTGTGGCTTTGAAGGAGATTTTTAAAGTCTGCCAGAATGTCTGACTGAAATTGTCAAGTCTGATCTCATCAGCGTTATTGGTTTGTGTTTAGGGACAACAAAAGTTAAACAGAAAGCCTGCATAACAAGCTGTGGGTGTGGAGTTACACTGACCTAGCTGTTTACCAGACACAAGGGGAAAATGAAGGAAAAATGCATTATAATAATTGTAGGAACCAGCACTTTTTAAGATGAACCGATACTGGTTACTAAAAGTCAGGTGTTGCCCTTTAAAGACACCTGCAGTCTCTAAATTAAATGTCACATTACAGATGTTGGTGCTCTCTTCCTCCCTGAAAGTTTCATGGTAACTCTACTGACTACTAAACATGACCTTGCTTAGTATTTATTCTCATTTCGGTTTCATAGACATTTAGAAGCATGTAACAGTGGTCTCCTGAGAATAAATGATTGAGAATGAGTTACTGTATTTAAACAGTACGTGAGAAAAGAAACCTCTGGTACATTTCCCCAACTGTCGGTTTCATTTTACTGAAAAATTTCAAATAAGATCAGACATCCAAGACTTCATCTTGTAATTTACTCAAAGGCAAAAAAATTGAATTATAAATTTTAATTTTCAGTTAGAATGCTACTAATTCTACTAATTATTTCTAAAAAAACAAGAAGTGACCTCGATAAAGACTATTTAGTTCAGTTTAAGAAGAAGCTATAGAAGAATTTGTGTTATTATTTTTGTATTAGATTGATGGACTTCATAGTTTCCACTAGGCTGCAATGTCTGAATATTCTCCTAATCAGCCAAATGGATACAATTTATTTGTAATGTAATCAATTGAATGAAGGTTTGGAACATTAGGTCAGCTATAAGGTCATCAGCTGAGCTATTTCCATATTTGACAAAACAGTTTTTCATCTGTGACTGGGCTGTACCGCCTTACTTTACTGTTCATGGGAATGCTTTTTACGTCTTTTTTAAGATTGCCTTGGTTTGATTGAAGAGATAAAAGGTCAAACCAGGCTGTTGACTATGTAGTTTGGTTTTAAGAAGAAGCTATGGAAGAATTAGTGTTATCTTTTTTGTATTAGAGGGACGGACTTCATAATTTCAAATGTATGGAAGATTGTCCTAATCAGCCAAAAGCCATTTTTAATAAAAGAAAAATAATAAGAAAGTAAGTCTCACCATGTCTGTAGGGGTTATATAGTGCAGCCACACCTGACCCAACAGCCAACAGGGCTTTCTGGATGGGGGTGGTGTGGATATGTCCAGGATACAGCCCATCATTGCAGCTGTCTGCAAACACACTGCTACTTCTATGCAGCTGGTGGACACACACTGCAAAGACAAAGTTATAATGCACTAGGTGATACAATGCAGGTTGTAGTATACAGCACATATTTAATGGGACTGAGATTGCAGCAAATTAAGATAAGATAAGATAAGATAAGATAATAAAAAAGTGCTAATGTTTATAAATAATAAATTATGCTAATGTTTGAGAATAAGAGTGTATAATATTCAAAATCTTATCTTGGAGTGTGTGCATCATTTATAATGTAGTTCTCCTCAAGTAACATTAATGCTTACAAGATAAGCACACAGTGACTACAATCCTAATTCATAAGCTGTCTGTTCCTTCACACTAAATAATGCTTAAGTTACTATTTTATCTTATATTCATTTACTATATTTTACCTAGTTCGTTTATTTGATTGTCACTTGTTATTTCATTTTGTTTCTTTCTTTAGTTTTATCCTAACGATTGTTCTTAATGTTTCTTCTATTGCACTGTTTTGCTGGCTTGTCTGTCGAAGCACTTTGTAAACCTTGTTTTTAAAAGGTGCTATATAAATAAAAGTTATTATTATTATTATTATTATATAAATACTCTAGATCGTTCATAAACCCCTGACATTCAAATATTCTTCTTTTTAAAATGGTTGCAAGGATAAGCGAGCTACACTTGTGTTCACCCACTTATTGTGGACAAAATAAATATTAAATGCTTGCCCTAGAAAGACAATCTGATCTGACCCGCTGTCATTAATATAAACTACAGCATTATTTGACATTTAGCTGATGCTCTCTCACTACATAGTTGTGCAGCCCCGTCTTCGTGCCATCTCTCGTATATTATGCAGCCAACTAGGCTTCGACATTCATGGAAATCCGTATTAAATAAATTAACTTACAATCTAGCAAGCTTTTTTAAAATAATGGTAGCTTTTCGCGTTTTAAAATAACGCAGAAACCTCGTAAATGGCTGTAGAAACTCATACCTTTAGAGATCAAAACGCATTGCCGCAGATTTAAGCGTTTGCAAGGTCTACCTAGTACTGTCTGCCACATTGCGACTTGCGAACGCTACTGCGCATGCGTCCTCTGACACACACTCTAACTTTAAACTCCGGGGCAGCCCTGGTGGAGGGGCGGTGTTACAGCTGTCACTGAACGCACCGATGCAGAGTGTAGCTCCGATCTCCCGCGGTTGCCACGTATGAAAGTTAAGCGCACGTAGACATTAGTAAACACAAGGTTGAGTTGCCCTTCTACTTGCGATAGCGGACAAACATTTGTTTCGTTTTGCTGTCTGACCGCAGAGACGAGGTGAAGACGACAAGGTTAGTTAGCTCAACCAGGGCGAATAACTGAGTTGATTATATTATTGTCAGTCTGCGCAAACACCTCCTAACTTGGCTAGCTTAGCCGCCTAAAGTTGTGTAGGGAAGCTAACGTGACTACCCACGGGACAGTCTCATGGTAGCTGATTAGTGTGCACACTCACAAATCCCCTGGTGACTATGACTGTGACGTTGGTGTGGGTGTAACGTAGTTGAAATACTAAGGCTGGGCGGTCGACAATTTCGACGCTTACATGCTGACTTTCTTAACTTGGTGAGTAGATCCTGGTGTTTTATTTCTGTGCAGTAATGTTTGCAGATTCAAAGTCCTGCTGCTGCTCCTAAGCCAGCAGCGAGGAGCAGTTGTTTGTGACAGAAAAGTGTTGGCTGTGGAGACTGAGAGGACATCCTGGTGGATCTTGTTTATTCAAGGCGTTGTTTTGAGAGAGAATGCAGCTATTGGTGTCATTTATTTCAGAAAAAAAGTGTATTTTAAAAGGCCACACACAGTCCAGTCTTCATTGTTTGGATTTGTTTGTTTGTTTTTTTGGTGAATTAGTGCTGTCATGTTACTTCAGTTCATGTTTGTCCTTGTCAGCCACAGTGTACAAAGATCTTTGTGTTAGTCTTTTCAGGATGGAGGAAATGAGCATATGTTTTCTACATCATGCTTGATTTAAGGGTTTCTACACCCTTATTTAATTACTGTTTTCACTGGGTTTCTAGTTTCAATGGATACATAACCTAAACAAGAGCTTTGGTGTATTCATGCTCTTAATAAGGTTTCCCTCATTGTTCACGTTGAGAATTTTTTTGATATCACTCAACATGTTTTACTAGTTATCTTGTTATTTTAGCTTTCTGTTCCATTTGAACATGCTTGAACAGAGGAAACTTGCAAATTACACATCTGTTTTACCACGGCATGTTGGTAAAGATATATATTAGTCATCATGCACTGGATGTGGTGATGAGATCTACATTCAGAGAACGATGCCAGTAAAAGGCCGGTGGCTTTCCAATGATAAGCAACATCAGGGTTTTTCTTAGAAGTGAAGCATGTTTCTTCTTGAAGTTGATATGATGTAATCTATAGGGTGGAAGAAGACAACTAAATAATTAAAAGTCCTTATTCTAGAAAATTCACTGTAAAATAAATAATATTGCTTTTTCACACACATTGTAATGAATGGGACTAAAATATTAACTTGTTTCCCAAGCCAATTGAAACGTGTCTCTTTCTTGCATTTAGGTCCTAGCAGCAGTATCTCTGTTTTATCTTTTGTTAGGTCAGAGACAATAGGCCATCTGGTTTTGTTGGCTCAATATAAAAGCATAATTGTGTGAATTCTGTGTTTAAAAATCCCCAGATTAAATAGTCTTTTGTTACAAAACAATGCCATGTTGTTTGGAAATATAACAAATATAGAAATATGAGCAGATAGCCTTGTTACCCTTTTCTCATTCTAGGAAAACTTCTTGCTTTATAAATTTGTACAAACATTTGTGGCGTTTAACTCGCACAGAATTTAAATTTAAGGGTGAATAAATTATTTCAAAACATGAGATGACCCAAGCAGATGAATAGTGTGAGACAACACTGCTCAGATATATTTGGCTTGTACTGTATAGTTCAAACCAGATAAACTACATATTACCATACAACCCTGAAGCTATTGCAGGCAGCCAGAAATATTTCAACGGTTGTACTTTCATGTCGTGGCAGGCAAAGCTGCAATCTGCTCATATTCTTTGTAGAGTTTCCTGAGACACTTGCTTTAACTATATGTTATGAAGCACACTGTGCTTGCATGTACACACACATAGCATACAATTTTCTGCAGCTGTGTGTATTACTTTACCCATTAGGCACTGTGATAAGCAAAAGAAACCTAGCTGTGTGCATATGACTTATGGAGTATTTGCTGTGGGTGTGTGGAAAATGTCAAAGTATGGTGACATCTTTTGGTTCATGGGAAAACTACTCCCCACTTATTTTCCCACCCATTATTTTTTTTATGATAACTCATATATTACTAGCTGATTAAACATTCATAGAGTGGATATTTATGAAATACTTATAAAGGTGTGACAATATGCAGATTTCTTGTACAAAGGTTGTTCTGAAATTGCATTTTACTGCCCCCACTGCAGAAAATGACTTCAGTGCCTTGTAGAGATACTTCCATCTTAATCTGATGAACAATATTTGCATTGTTTTTGAGTAGGAAGCTGATGATCATATCCTGCCACACGTTTGTTCTTGTGTACCGTTGATAAGGAGATTAGGTTATGGCTTATAATGTATAACTAGCCAAACTTGCTTCAACCCCTGTAGCAGCTAAAAGCTTTTTGACAGAGTGTGACAAGGAGGTGGAAAGTCCAGTTACTGCTACAATGTTTAACCTTGCTAAGTACAGATTAGTGTGGTCCATAGTGCAACAGACAACAGAGTAGACATTTGAACTAGAACTACTTTCTACCTGCAAAGGTCAAAAACTCTTAAACAAAAAAAAATGTTTTCTTCACATTGTGTCCCTATAAATAGTTGCAGACAATTTTCATTGGAGCCTCGACAGTTTAACATCTTTTTGAATTTAACGCAAAACCATGTGTTATTTGCATGTATGGTGTAACGCCCTTTCCTTTTATTGCACCATGCAAACATCGTTTGGCTTTGACTTGTAAAACATGTTTCAGGTAGTATCAGCCACGACTTGCATGGTTTCAAAATGATGAATCAGCCTTTTGCTCTTATTGTACAATCTTGTGATTAGGGGCTTGGATATGTGGCCCATATTGCGCTATCAGTACAACTGCTGATTTTCCCTTTTGCTGACTCATCTAATAGGTGTAACTCTGACATAATAGTAAGAAATGACAGATGTGTCTCTCAAGTAATTAAGGGGTATGACACATAACATTGTGATTGCACAAGTGCTGTGTTTAGCTGTTAACAGAGGTTATGTGTGGTATTCATTCACAGGATAAAGCACCAGATTGATGGAGAAGAATGGCCCGAATTTCGTTGGACTGCCCCAACTCTTTACCAGGGATTCCCCTCAGTGTGCTGTCAGTGCCCATGGAGAATAAGTACAAATGTCAGCAGTGTCTCCAGGTCCTGAGGAAGCCTGTCCAGGCTCAGTGCGGCCACCGCTTCTGTGTACACTGCTTCAAGCAGCTCACCAGGTAGACTGGAGGTCTTCAGACCACCTACATCCGTGTGAAATGCAAACCCCTTACCCCCCTAATCCTTACCCTCTTACCGGACATGCTTCAGCACATCTTCTGTTCTTATCTCTGCTCGCCTCTGGGGATTTTATTTGCACCCAAGATCAATTACTTTATTCAGAGTCATCCCTCACATGACTGGACTCGTTTTACTGAAGTCACAAGGATCTGACCATGCTGACTCATCTAAAGGTGTCCATTTCTTTTCTACCTCTTTCTGCTGTCACTTACTCATGCATTGTGAATTTACCACAAAATGTTGTTTCACATGTACTAAATGTTTAACCCCTATACAAAACCACATGTGAGGTGATTTCATGTGACCTGTTTGAAAACCACTTCTGCCTTTACATGAGAATTCATCCTGTTCTAATGAAATTCATGTGTACTTTTTGGTTTGTGTTTGCAATTTACGTATTTGTCATGAACAAGCTTAAACATTTTCATGAATTTCCCACTCATTAAAGGTAGCAAGTTGCATCATTTATATAGCGCTGCACGCTTCTTTTACTGCTGTTGTATTTTTTTATTTGTGTGAGTCGGCTAATTGAGCCGTAATGAATCAGCAAAACATTTTTGCTGGTTTCTAGAACCAACTAGTTGTTTTTTTTGTAAAGTCACAAGCCTGTTTTGTTTGTCAGTTCTGGGCCAAAGCCTTGTGAAGCCTGCCGCCAAGAGGAGATATATGAGGAGCCTATTTCCATTCTCAATAGTAATGAGGTAGGTTGTGAAGTATGTCAGCCAAAATTCTTGTTTTATGAGACATCTTCTTAGTAATGTGTATACCATTCCTCACTCCCACTCTGATGCAAAGGATAGAAATATGACTATAGCCGATGGGAGTTTCCTTCAGCACACAATGCAACCTTTTATGTCTGTTTGCTATTTTAATTAGTGGCTTTAGGAGTTCACCTCACTCTGTTCTTTGTTCTCCCACCAGGCTTTTCCAGACAATGCAGCCGGTCGAGAAATAGCAAGTCTGCCTGCCAGGTGTTTGAACCCGGGCTGTGATTGGACAGGCTCAATAAAAGAGTATGAGGTGAAGTATTAAGTTCAGTTTTTTTTATTTTGTCAGTGTGGGTGTGCTAACTGCTTTTCTACTTGAGTGATTGTCCACGGCTGTGCCAGATTAACTGTGTACAAGTGTTGGTTTATTCCACCCAAACCTGTAATGGCAGTTTTCTTTTGAATATTTCTCAACCACCAACAGAAAGTTTACCATGACCCTTATTCCTCATTCTCGGGTCAGGGCTACCCTTTTTTTCCTTGCAGCCTTGGGGTTAATATTTCAGCTGAACATGGTGGTTGTATTGCATGCCCTGCAGTAAAAGCCGAGAAACAGGAAGTGAAGCATGCAGCCTGGAAAGTCCCCATGTTACCGGCTCAGATAACAACAACAGCTCAGTGGGAAAGTACCAGCATAGGAAAGCCCATTCAACTCTAGTTAGACTGCTGGTAAAAGGGTTGTGTTGACCAGTATGTGATCCTGAAACTAGATTAAAGGCTGCACCGTTCACAAGGGAAGTACTCAATATATACTCACTGTTAATTATATATAACAGGGACTTGTTCAGACAAAGAACCACATTTAGCAGACAGACTGTGGTTTGTATAGTCACAGAAAAGCCCCATCTGAATAACAAGTTTTCAAGAGAGTGTTTGAGTCAGTGCCATCTCTTCGTAGTTTTGTTTCTACTGCTAATATCCGTGTGGGGCAAGGTAGTTTGTTTAGTAAAGAGTTGATTTCCTCATTCTTTTTCTGTGAAAGGATGTTTGTAGTGCAGAGGAAATGTTGAAACGATGTGATGGCAATATTTGAATGAGAGCACCAAGCTGATGCTGGAGATTATCTTTGCATGATTTGCAAATGCGCCTCTGACTGGTTAGCTTGCTGACACTGCGAAGAGACTCGTGCTCCCTTTTATCAACCGTGTGGTCAAAGTGTGCTATAATTTGAGTTCAGTTCAAATGATTACTATGCTGTGTAATACTCCCATGCTAGCGGGACATTTGTGGGCTGCCGTCTTAGTCACTTTTGTTTGGATAGATCCGCACTAATGTCGTTGGCTAGCCATACACGCCCAAAACAAGCTGGAAAAATAGACGTAAATAGAAATTTGGTGTCAGAATGGTGCGGTAGGGACAACGATTCAACTCGAAAGCTGTTTTAAAGATGATTCATATTCGGTTTGGTTATCTGGTTCAAGTTTTTCCAGTGCAGCATGTCTGAAAAATGAACAGTCAAAGCGAAAAACAGGCTAGCCTACCTGCAGTGTGCTCTGTGGTTCCAGCATGCTGTTCGCAGTCATAATGAAAGAAAATTACTTCCTTGTCGCCAAACGACACTCCGCCCCTTTCATTTCCCGCCCCTTTCATTTCCCGGCCTTTTTCAAAAAGATTTAAAGTTGTCAAACACATTTAAAACCTTTTTTTTTCAAGTAATATATTGTCACATTTCATTTTTGTGCTTCTGTTTTTTGTTCTTTCATTTCTTCTTCTTCTGATGTTTCTGTTTGGTTTGTTTCAAGATGTTGGGGGGGAGTTTTATATTAATTTGTGTTTTCACAATCGTATATTACAAATAATTCAAAAGTACTGAGAATATTTATTCTCATTGAATTACTGGAAAAAACCATAACTACATAATTATAGTTCCTTATTTTTACCTTTGTAATTAAGGGCACTGTGTTGTCACCCTTCATGTGCTTTGTATACACTGCAGATGAGTCAGATGAATGGTATTGTTGTCAGTACATCCTGTACCACACTTGCTAACATGTTCAGGCGTGTCTGGCAGTTTTGTTCAGAATTTGTTCAGAGCATTCATTTTAACAATGAATGCAAAGGGTGTGCCAAATTTATATAAAAACGGACTGACAAGCCTTTATGGCATGTTTAATCAACTGCCATGTGAATGACACCATATGCACGCAAGGATGCTGTAAAACCAATTGTCTTTCTTTGATATAATTTTAAAAAAAACAATGAATACCCGACATGTGCATGCAGTACGAACGTAGTAATAATATATCCGTCCTCCATCTTTAGGCACAGCATGAAGGCCGTTGTGAATTTGAAAGGATACAGTGTGAGGCCTGCCAAACCTCCATCCTTCGTACAGAGAAGGACAGACATAATGAGAGAGAATGTGAAGCAAGAACGCTCAACTGTAAATACTGCAAATTGACCTTCAACTTTAAAGAAATCAAGGTGAGAGATGGAGATTATCGAGTGTAAAGCGGTTGATGCTTGTTTAAATCGACACAAAATAATATTCTCTCGCTTCTGCATGGTGTGTTTTAGGCCCACGATGAGATCTGTTTGAAGTTTCCCGTACAATGCAAGGAATGTGGCAAGAAGAAGATCCCGAGAGAAAAGGTTTGAGCTGCTCCTCGAAGTACCCTTGAACCTTCAGTATTAATTCCTATTTGGAGTTTTTAATTTATTACTCTGCATGGAAATGCTTGACAACTGTCTGACCAAAGGCTCTTAGATGTTATAATTTTTTTTTATTGTACCTAAGCATAGAATATTCACCTAATGGACTAATGCTACAGAGAGCATTCATAGCTTAAACATGCAACACCTGTCCCTTAATGATCCAAACTACATGAAAACACAAACAAAAAACTGAACATACAAGTTACAGTAAATGTACCATGAAACTAGATGCATGTGAAAGTCTTCTTTTTAATGGAGGTTAAAGGAATTCCAGACTTAGAATTCCCTTTATGACCACTAGTTTCTTTCTGACTAACAATCCTGTGCTTCACTTTCACGTTTCTGTTTCAAGTTGATGCACCATTTGGAGTTGGTCCATTGACTCTTAACCTTTTTTTTTTTTTTTTTTTTTTCTTTCATCAGTTCAATGACCACAGCAAATCTTGTGCCAAGTCAAAGAGTGCCTGTCCATTCAGTGAAGTGGGCTGTAAAACTGTGGTATGTACCGTAATCTTACCAAATATAAAGCTTTGATTTATTATTTTCTTTACTTTTCATTGAAGCAGGTCCACAAAAATATTGCTGCAAATACTTTTGGGGAGGTTGAGTTGTTTTCAATGTGTTTTTAATGGAAGTTTGACATTTTGGGAAATTAAATGCCCTCTGGTGTTCACTTTTATATTTAGTTGATGAAGCAGATTAGCAGTATTGGTGCAAAAAATATTGAATAATTGAGAAATCATTAAAAATGATTTATATTTGACTGTATAACAGTAGTCTCTATTTCATGGTATGAATTAAATTAAAAGTATTTTTGTCATTGAAACAGGTGGACACATTTTTAATATCCTTAAAAGTTACATAAATTATGACCTGCAGTTTTAAAGTTTTCACTTCAGTTGGGTTTTAATTACAATAGTGGCTAAACAAGCTTGGTTGTGTTTCTCAGATTGACAACGGGAAGCTCGTCGACCATGAGCACAACAGCACCATGGAGCACTTGCGTCTGCTGCTGCCCATGGTGCTGTCCGTGTCTCGGCCACAAGCCGACTGTTCTGGTCCAGGAGAGTGGCAGGAGGACTCTGGTCTGGGCCTGTACAGGGCTCCTGAGGAGGGAGTCCCTATGGGCACCGGAGCTGCAGCCTCTATGCCGTCTGTGGATGTGGAAAAAAAGGTGAGTCCCAATGGATTTAATGCTCTTTGTTGACCGCTAACGTTTATGGCTTTTGAATGAGGATCTAAATGTATTTGTTATTGTTTTTTGACAGGTGACCGCTTTGGAAAACATTGTGTGTGTATTGAACCGAGAGGTGGAGCGCAGCTCAGTTACATTGGAGGCTTTCTCACATCAGCATCGATTAGACCAGGAAAAAATTGAAAATCTCTCCAATAAAGTGCGTCAGCTAGAGCGGACAGTCTCCATGAGAGACTTGCAGCTGTCTGAAACTGAACAGCTGTTGAAAGAACTCCAGTTCTGCACATACGACGGGATATTTGTGTGGAAAATCTCTGACTTCTCGCGGCGCAGACAGGATGCTGTGGCCGGTCGAACACCTGCAATGTTCTCACCAGGTAAGATCAATACGTAGTCACCACCCAAACATTTCAGAGGTCTTCTGTAAACATGGCGTATCTTATGTGTCAGCTGAAGGGTTATTTTTGAATTTGAGTGAGCGGAGATCATGTGGCTTGCATGATGTGTTGGCGGGTAGTCAAGGGGAATTCCACTTCAATACTTGTTGTCTTTAAAGGGAGTGAACATGTCGCCTATTCTCACATGATACTGTTTTTAAACTCTTGTCTACATTGTGGAATTTTCCTTTCTCTCCTCACAGCGTTTTACTCCAGCAAATACGGCTACAAGATGTGTCTGAGGCTATATTTGAACGGCGATGGAACCGGTCGAGGAACACATCTTTCGCTGTTCTTTGTCGTCATGAGGGGAAAGTGTGACGCTCTGCTCAAATGGCCGTTCAGCCAGAAGGTAGCAAAACTTTATGAACGATCTTTCTACCCGTTTTGAATCCACAAACACCACAACAAATGGCTCAAAACAAGCTTCTTCTCTTTCCCCAGGTGACTCTAATGCTCTTGGATCAGAACAACAGGGAGCACATTATCGATGCTTTCCGCCCTGATGTCACCTCCACATCCTTTCAGAGGCCAATTAGTGAAATGAACATCGCCAGCGGCTGCCCGCTCTTCTGTCCCCTGGCCAAACTGGCTGGCAAGAGCCCCTATCTCAGAGATGATACCATTTTCATCAAAGCTATTGTAGACCTCACAGGCTTGTAAGGTGTGTCTGTGGAAGCTACACCAAAGCAAAAAATCCCAACCTATTAATAATAATAATACAGTATCTATCTTACATTATGGTAATAGTCATAATAAGTAAATATGTGACTTTAATATAACATTATATCATATCGAAACTAGAAAATAAGAATGTCATCAAGTGTCACATTATGACAGATGAACAAGGTTGTGTATAATCACATGGTGGATCTGTAATGTTTATGGACATCCGTCTTTGGTGATGCAATTCATTTGAGCCAATAACACTTAACAAGTTTAGCTATTTTTGTTAATGTCTTGTATAGTTCAGACTTTGGCAGTACTTAGATTAAATAAAAAGTTAGTATTTCAGTAAAAACTTTCAGCAGGAGTTAAGGCGAAGTGCTTAAAACAGTAAGAGCTTTGGGTTTCAGTAACATTAAGGTTGCAATCTTGTAGATATTCGCAGTGTTACAAACTGTGTGACATTACTGGGAAAAAATAAATGCTGTATTACAGTTCTTCACCATTTTATACAGACAAAAAAATGTAAACTGGTGAAACACAAATCTGAAAAACATTGGCAAACATTTATTTTGGCACTTTAAGAGCTGCTGAGTGATAAAAGAGGTCTGTGGTTATCTATCATCTTAGTGTGACCATGTTGGCATTCTAATGAAAGCTTAGAACTACAAACTAAATCATATAACAAATATTTGTATCAAATACTTTGTAGAGTGTATACTACTTTATAATAATTAGAACACTCCGTACTTCGCTCTGCATTAGCTGGTTCTTCACACTGGGTCAAACATTGGCCAAATCCATCTAAAGGCGGCAGAAATGTCCTTTTTTCAACTTTTGCAGGGTTTTTTTAAAGTAATTCTATGTAAATCAATCCATTTAAAACCCAGTGAATTTGACCTCCTAAAATCTAATACTGCCCCCATGTGAAGAGAGGCATGTCTTGTACTGTACTTACTGCACTACGCCATTTGAACAGCGCAACATGCTCAAATTTAATTGTATGGAATTGACAAATTAACAAAGATAAATTATATAATCCACTTCTTTTGAATGTACTTACCCTGTGAATTTGGTTTGACCAAAAAAGATTTGTGTTAACAACTGAACCCAAACTGACTTAGCCAATCCTATAAAAAACTGTTTGACTACTCAAATTTATTATAAAGGTAAAAATTTTAAGAAAATAACAATCAAAACATAAAAACATAGGCCTGTGTTTCCACTGCACCTGTAAAACATTGAACAATTTTAATAAAACTGTCCTTACATAGCCCAGAGCAAATGTCCTTGCACCTATCAGAGCAAAAATAATAGGTTTAAGGTTCATTTGTTTGTGTCATTCACAACGAAGTGAAAGTTATTCCTTTATGTTACAAAAGAAAAAAGCAGAACTATTCTTCATGGCAAAGTACGGAGGATTAAATGAGTCTTGCAAGCTGAGCAAAAAAGCTTCTCTAGTCTGGTTGTACATCAGTGGATACTTCCTTACAGGCACCTTACCTCACAGATATAACTGATTCTCGGTAGATGGGCACCAATTATTATATCCTGGATGGTTTTATTTCAAATGAATAGCAGGATAGTATTGTAAAAAAAATCACACTTATACCTTTCATATTTAGCGCAAATCCCTGCTAGTGCTACTAGTTACTAGAAAACAATAACTATAACTAAATTATATTCACTGTGTAACCTTATAACATGCTTTAATCATAATCTATGAATATATATATAAGGGGTAATTGCTGATTTTATTTCCACTTTATGCAAGTGCTTTACTAAATAATATAGCTATAGGTATATAGAGATATGCTTGTATGATTATAATAACATTCTAAAATGTGACATGACATTTATTCCGGCTTTTGGCTAATTGTTTTTATGCATTTATAAGTGTGAAATTGTTTGTTAATTGTCATTGTTTATACAATAAAATAATCTGTAGATTAATCAATAATGAAAATAATAATTAGATAGAACCGTACTAGAGTAAATAAATCCACTTTTGAACTGTATAGCTCATTGCCTTTGATTCATCTTGTACATATAGCCAGCAGCATACACTGAATTAACACAGTTTAGATCAAGGTTATAGTACAGATGAGTTTTTTGAACTATCAAATAGTATATATATATATATATATACTACACTGATAATGTCCCCAAGTGAGGAGAAGCGTCACAAAAAGACATAGGTTAAAAATATCCCAAGAACTGGATTATCCCTTTATCTGATGATGTTCCCAAATAGTCACATATTAAAATTTCCCCTGTGGGCAGTCAAAGGCAGTTTTATTTTGTTCATGGTACTTTCCGATGCTGTCTGCTACAGAGTGGTGAGACTTGTCAGTAACAACCCAGTTCAGTAATGGAAAATGTCGCCTGTGAAAATAACCACATCAATTGATCAAGATGATAAACAACTATGTCACAAAATGTTGTGGGAGGCTTTATGTTAACCTGGTTGTTGATGTCTTTTGTATGTTCCTGGTTTGCTGTTGTCATGAATGCTTTTTTCTGGTAAAATCTTTAAAAGTGTATAATGAAGAATCAAAAAAAGTAATGCTAAAGTATTTAGAAAGAAAGTCGTAGTATAGTTTGTTGAAAAAAGTCATAAATAAGTCAAAGTAAAGTATGTCCAAAAAGTCAAAGTGTAGTATGTAAAAAAAGTGATAACGTCAAAGTATAATATGTTGAAAAAAGTCATATGGTTTGTTAAAAAAAATCCTTGTACAGTATGTCAAAAAAAGTCATAGTACAGTATGTTGAAAAAAGTAATAAAAAAGTCAGTGTAGTATCTCGAAAAAAGTCAGTATAGTATGAAAAAAGTAATAAAAAAAGTCACAACATAACATGCTGAAAGAAGTCATAAAAGTCTTAATATAGTATGCCATAAAAAGTCATAGTATTGCATGTCGGAAAAAGTAATTCTATAGTATGTTGAAAAAAGTCATAAAAAAATCATATATTATGTAAAAGAAATAAATGTATGGTACATTGGTAAAAAGTCATAAAAAGGTTGTAGTATAGTATGTCGAAAAAAGTATCTCAAAAGTCAAAGTATATTGTGTTGAAAAAACTATTAAGAATAGTTTGTCAAAAAGGCATAATATAATATGTTGAAAAAAGTCATAGTACAGTATGTTGGGAAAAAACATCGTAAAAGGTCATATTATAGTAAATTATGCTTTTTTTATAAGAAAATTATTTAAAAAAAGTCAAGCATAGTATGTCGGAAAAAAGTCATAACGTCATTGTACAGTATGTCGAAAAAAGTCATAGCATAGCATATTGAAAAGAGTCATATATATATAGTTATAGTATAGTACAATGCCTATAAAAAGTATTCAACCCCCTTGGATGTTTTCCCCTTTTGTTGCTTTTCTTCTTCTTTCATGTCAAAGTGAAAACAGATTTTTACAAACTGTCAATTAATTAAAAATAAATAGTGTAAAATAAGTGTTTGCATAAATATTCACCCCCTTTAAAGTGACTGACCTAATTCAACAGAGGTCCAGCTAGTTGATGCCAGCAGTGTCACAATTAGTGAAATGGAGATCACCTGAGTGCAGTTGATGTGTGTCAAGTGATTGTAGTCCAAAAACACCTGTGTCTGGGAGGTCCAGTCTCTGGTTCATCAGTATTCCTGCTACAATTGCAACATGAAGACGAAAGAACACTCCAAGCAACTCAGAGAAAAGATCATTGAAAAGTATAAGTCAGGAAATGGCTACAAAAAGATTTCCAACTCACTGGACATCCCACAGAGTTCAGTTAAAGAGAACTGGGGCGGCTGTGGCGTAGTGGAGAGCAAGGTAGTTCTCCAATCAGAGGATCGGTGGTTCGATACCTGGCTTCGGCAGTCGATGTGTCCTTGGGCAAGACACTTAACCCCAAGTTGCTCCTGAAGGCTTGCCATCGGTGTGGACTGGATGTTGCATGAATGTTAGTTAGAGTCTGATGGTGGCACCTTGCATGGTAGCCTGTCATCAGTGTGTGAATGGGTGAATGATATGTAATATACTACTGATTGTAAGTCGCTTTGGATAAAAGCGTCTGCTAAATGACTGTAATGTAACTACGACTTGGGAGAAGATTTATTTTCAAGCAAGACAGCATAAAGCAATGAAAAAAAAGTAATAGTGTATGTTGAAAAAAAGTATTTCAAAAGTCATTGTGGTGTAGGTTGAAAAAAGTCACAAAAATGTCATAGTATAGTACTTTTTTTAAAGTCACAAAAAGTAATATAATAGTATGTAGAAAAAAAGTCATACAAATTCATATGTCGTATAAAGTCATAGTATGCCAAAAAAATACATAATGTGGTATTTTGAAAAAAGGCATAGTATGTAGATGAAAGGCAAAGTATAGTTCGTCCTAAAAAGTCCTTAAGTCAAATAGTTACAAGAACGTTATAGTATAGTATGTCAAAAAAATAGAGAAAATAATCTGCAGATTAATTGATTCAGTTTTTGCAAGTGTCCAAAACTTCTATTAAAAAAACAAAACACCTTTTTTTTAGAAGAATAACATGAATCTGACACTTTTGCAGACGTCTAGCCTTTCATGGCATGCTTTTTATTTCAGGGGATTTTTGAAAATGACTTCAGACGACAGGAAACACAATTAACAAGATGGAGCTACAGTTGTCAAAAGGGACCAAGTATAAAGTTCATGACTTATTACACACATTTCAAACTTGGAAAACATTGTTCAATCGTTGGTAAGAATCAGCTGATGAAATGTCAGTCACAACTTCCTTCAGCATGGAATCTCCAAATGTCTACTTAAGTACCTAAACCTTCTGCTAGTTAAACAAGTGTCTTGGTTCATTTCTTATGCATGATTTTTATGTTTTGCTTTTGTTTGATAGCATTCCTTCAGCGATAGAAGAGGACAAAGGTATGATGGGAAGTGAAGTGGTAACCCGTATGTACACACAAACATTTAAAGATTGTTAAAGCCCAAAACAAAAAACATGTTTTGATCAGGGTTTGAATAGGCAGGAGGTTTGCTCTTATTTTTCTATTCATCTCAATCTCCCTCATGTCCTCCTCGGTGATATTGATCCGTAGGAGCATTTTAAATATTTGTGCATCATTGGTTGTCCTTTTAAATTAATCTAATAATCAGCAAATATATCCTGTGTTGCTTTTATGGTGTACTACACACATTTATCATGACTTAATGAGGTGATGATTCTGTAACTTGAAATGTCTATTAAATTGATGTTTTTCTTTATTGTAAATTATACGTATGCAGGGTCTGTTTATCCAGGTACCCCACACTGTTGAGACTTATGTAATGATGAGGACAGAAAAAACATTTTTTTTTTTATAAAAAACATCCGGGACACATCAATTTCTGAGATTCATCTGTCTCCTCAGAGAGTCTTTTGACAAAATGAAAGGGTGAATTTTTGTGCTACAAATGAATAAAGGTGTATAAATACATTTCTACATAATATAGGCCCAAATAACAATAAGCTACACAAACAAAACAAAACAAAACAAAAAATTCACGCTCAACTGTTCCTTAAGTTACTCAATAATCTACTTTGAATCGGGTGATTGATCATTAAAGGGACACAAACAATGGGATGGGGTAAAATTAAAAAGCAAGGCTGACTGCAGTAAAAGCAGCTGAATGTTGTCTTCCCTTTTGGGTTTTAAATAGATTTATAATTATCTGAAACATTAGTTTTAGGGTGTTTATACTCAAGACATCAATTGGACATATCCATTAATAAGAAAAGACATTTCTGAAGTCATTCTCAGTGACAGCTCTTTTCCTCGGATGAACAGCACATGACAATAAAGTTTTGTCTCTGCAGGACTTTACAAACATTTACACCTCAAGTGCAGGAGTCCTGACTTGTTCATACGCAATGGTTACAGATAAAAAAAAACAGACAAACACCATCTCTTGGGTCACACGTTTGGACGTCTGTCTTGTGTATTTAGGTGTCAGCTCTACACTATCTCTACCTGTGAGAACATTTCATATCACTCCTGTCAACAGCACAACAGAGCCTGTGGGGATTTCTCTCCTTTGCTGGTGCAACAGCTCTCTCCTGTGTCTAACCCTGAGTCACACCCCTGTCTCCTGTTAGCTTAAGACACTGAGCACTGCTGTGTGTCACGACACTGTGAGCTCAAGCAAAAACCACTGACTTTAATCACACTGTACATATACATGGAGTGTATATATATGTAAATATATATATTCACACCACAGAGGAAACATATCAAAATTCCTCCCCCCTGCTCCGTCCCACTGCAAGTGTTTTTCCAACCTGACTCATGGTTTTCCGTTCACACTGCTGGCGGACGTTGAGTTCTTGTTGCGGCTCAGCCAGGACGGCAGAAGGCTGCGGGGCCTCAGCGGCCGGGTGGGGGCCTGAGCCAGGCGCACCATGCGCGGTGAACGCCACACCTTAATGGTTGAGTCATCGCTGGCTGACAGCAGAAGCTCCTGGTCGGCAGGGCTGAACGCTACTGAGTTCACCACGTCGTCGTGTGCCAGACGTGCCAGACAGATGTTGTAATGACGGTCCCAGATGTAGCCATGCTTGTCCTCCGCTCCACTACAGGAAGGAGATTAGAGACGCAAGTCAGCAAAGCCTTCATGATGGAACTATTTAAACATTATTGGCAAAGCATTCGCTTCAGTCTGTTAGTAGTAGGGCTGGAACAAATCATGTTTACCGATTTTTTTTTAATTGCAGATTTTTTTATCACTTAATGATAATGAATTAGTAATATTCTAATAATTAAAAAAAGTTAAAAAAATGCCCATCACAAGTTCCCAGAAACCCAAGTTAACATCTTAAAATGGCTCTTTATGTCTGACTAAAAGTCCAAACCCAAATATATTCCCTTTTCTATCAAATAAGCAATGTTTGCATTAATAATAGTCTATGAAAGGCAGAGAAGATTAATTGACTCTTTGCTTCAGCATTAAACATTACCTGCTTAAAAATCACTAAAGAGAACTATCTGGTTTAATAATACGCGGCTAAAAGACAACATCAATGTGCATTGAATACATTTTTAACAGTGGTATTTAAAAATGTAGGGATGGGTTCACATTTGTGCATATCCATCTTAAAACAATCTCAAAACTGCCAGATTGGAAACACCAATGTTACTACGACCTGAGCGGTCAGATTGTGTTGACATCAGTTTCACTTCCCTTATCATAACATGACATCTTGATGGCAAAACAGAGGCAATTTAATGGTGAGGGCTGCATATGTGAAAGCTGCATCTATTTCAAAAAACAAGCCGGTCTTCGGTCACCCACCTGGCAACAAAGTCTCTGCTGACGTCGAGGAAGATGAAGAAGCACTCATCGTTAGGCGTGAAGGCTCGGTGAGCGCGAAGGCTCCTTCTCTCCTCCCTCAAGCTCTTCAGATCGATGACATGCAGGTCGATCTCCTCGGCAATGGGAGGAGGAGACATGGGGTCAGAGATCACACACCCGGCTGGCCAAGCCCGGCTATTCACATAGAGGTACCTTAGGAATGAAAGGAGTCCGTTTATGAGTCAATGGCATGCATTATCTGAATAGTTGATTCTATGCTGTTTTAAAGTCTTTTAAAGGTTCGAAAAAAAAACGATGAAAACATATACTTCATATATACTTATACTTCATGGCCAAAAGTATATGGACACACAAATATTAGATCAATATGTTATAACTGAACATTTCCTAGAAAACCATGGGCATAAATAAAACTCTTCTGGGTAGACATTACATGAGATTTTGGCATATTTGCTCCAAATCTGCAAAAACAGCATTCGGCCACTGATGTCACTGTCGCTATTCCAGTTCATTAATATGAACCCACATTAAAGCATACTGAATCTATACATGTTTTAATTACCTGTGGTCTGGAGAAAGGCCCATCCCAATGATGTGTCCATGGATATCAATAACATGGTCTAGGGAATCAAAAAACTCATCTGAACTCCGCTCTTCCCCGAGTACAGGACCACAAGTGGTCATCTGGTCAGGCTTGATCCGCTTAATACCTAGAAAGGGACAAAGACGACCACATTTTTCGTATACAAAGTTTCATAAATTCTTACATTATATCTGCATTATTTATCTTTGATGCCGCAGCTTGGAAGCGATCCTACCTATCTGGTGAGGGGAGTATGTAAGGCTGCCGGTGGTGAAGAGTAAGTAAGTTTTGTCCTCTCCGTCTCCAGGATCAGAGGGCTCCATCATGCTGCAGTCCGGGGCCTTCGTGTGAGCTCTGCCCATTATCTTAGCCACATGGTTCTCAATCGCCAACTCTGTGTGCCCTACATTTTTACGACTCTAACAGGAAGGAAGAGAAGCACAAAAAAAATGTAGAATGAAGAACAGTATTAGGTGAAAAAAGCATCAAAAGGTCTTTGTTTTACATCCAACTCACCTGTATAACGTGCTCCAGGCCGGAGATGGAGGGCTGAGAAAAGCGAGCGGTGGGAAGCCGTGCTTCCTCGCCCCCCACTGCCTCCTCATCTTCCTCCTCACTGCCGGACGTTCCCAGATCAAAGAGGAGTGGCTGGTGTTGCTGCTGCTGCTGCTGCCCTTTCTGCCTTCGAGCCTGGGACTGAGCCTCGTAATCCAGCAGCAGGTCCGGGTTGTCGTGACGACGGCAGTGGGCCACCATCACCGTGCGGATGGTGCTGGCGTTGACGTTCTGGATCTTGAAAAGGCGCTTGACCACGTTGACGTTCTCTGATTCAACATCCTGTTCGGAGATAAGAAAAGTGGGAAGAGGAGAGACATTGAGTGTTTCTTTTTTTTTTTTTTTTTTTCAATCAATAAGAGTTTACAATTAACTGACATGACCAAAGAGGCTTTAGCTGCTGCGCTGGGTCTCACCTGGAAGGCTTTGTTGAGCCAGAGCACGGAGCAGGACGTCATGTTGCCTATCCAATGCAGGTTCCCAGAAATCAGGTGGGTCTCATTCAGCCAGCAGCCAAACACATCGTACGGCTTGTTCCTCACACGGGACAACAGTGTGTAATTATCTGCAGTGTTTTAAGACAAAGGTGGAGAACGGGAGAGTTTGATACACACACTAACTCTTAGTTAAGGAAATGATTGTGAATACTTCAAAAAACTTCAGAAACTTGAACAGGTGATGTTTTGACCGTGGGATCTTTCTTGGTTCCTACCCAGACTGATGACAGCGATTTCCCCAGACGAGGAGTGGTGTGGGCCAAGGTAGACACCAGACACCAGCAGCAGGGTGTCGTCAGCGTTGAACTGGGAGAACTGGGTGTAGCCCCAGTTAAACTGCCGCATACTGGAGCTATGCACCATCGAGATATTACCGTCATGCCGCTCAGTGTCCCATAGCTGCACACAAGAAGTGTTATCAGTTATCTATGTACGAAGAACGGACACCCAGGAAGTTACTGGCCAAAAAATAGAGTTATGGTTCATTTCAGTCTGACCCTATTTATGCCAAACTATTAATTGGGTTTAGAAAGTTATCAACTCTTTAGCGAGTCTCTAATTCACCAGCCGAGCTGCTTCCCAGCAGACAACCTCCAACATTTAAAAAATACGATTGAATAAAGATTAAAGATTATAATGAAACTCATAAAAAGTACTTAAAACCTAGAGGAAAAAACGGGGCAATAAATAAGAACACAAAGAGAATATTATGACTTTTGTAAAACACACACTGCAATCTGAGTGCCACCGTGTTTAAAGGACATTTTTTAGGTTCACCTGTTGGAGCTCACTTTGGCCCTGAAGTATGTGGTCCTACTTTAAAGTCTTGCTACTAAAGTTAAGTACGTAACCAAATGCTAAACACAATCACTTTTCACGCTGGCAGAAAGTAATACAAAAAAGATCCGAGATGAAAGTAACCTAAATAATCTTTTAATCCCTACTTTAACGGTGCAGTCTTTGGAGCAGGAGGAGAAGCGGTGACCCCTGTGAGAAAAAGCCAGGTGGAGGACTTGATCAGTGTGCTCTCTTAGCGTCTGAACCTCCACACAGGGGATACAGTCAAACAGGCGCCTGAACTCCCTGTACCATGACACCGCCGCTGCACAAAGGAAGATCAGGTTATTTAAACATGCAACTGGCCTCTCAATATCTATACTCAAAGCTCAAAGATTTTTTTCTGTTAAACAAAGATTATTTACCAGGGTGTCGGGGTACAGAACGGGGGATGCGGTAGTAGCTGTAGAACAGCTCCCTCCAAAGGAACTCATCTCTGGAAACAGCCAGCCACTGTCTGCAGGTCAGACCAGCTGTAAGCACGGCATCATGGGGTAGTTGCAGGAAGATCTCCAACACCAGGCTGTCCGGCAGGACTGGGCCACACTCCATCCTAACATCCTGTGTACGAATACACACATCATAAGTACACAGAGGTGACATAATGTGAAAGCAACTTCAAACTCTAACCCTCTTCTTCTATCTTGTTATGTATCGCCTTGTGACATTAACGCAATGTGGTGTAAAAAGTCAAACCACGTTTTTAAAGGCTGAAAAATTTACACAAAGGGGACATTTTCAAGATTTCTGTGCATCAATTTTTACACATCTCCCAACATATGACAGATTTGATATTTAAAAAATAAATAAAATGAGGGTTTTGTTGTAACCGTTTAAACTGACATGCCACCATTTAAGAAGGCATAAAGACATTTTCACCAATGTATGAAAGACATTATGTATGACTATTTTATCATCACGTTATCAACTTTTGTTTTAACTGTAGCCAAGACCTGAACTCAAATCTGATTAGAAGCAATACATACTTGACTCTGATTATTTATTTTGCAAAACGTAGCTTGATATAATTAATCAAAGCTGAAATTGATGATCCTTTTTCATTCTTATCAATAATATTTCACAGATAAGTTTGAAAAGTGTTATTTTAATCCAAATGTTAAATTGATAATGGGCTCTCTACTTAAATTCTCTTGAAAAAAACCCCACTCATTCATTGTGTATACCACAGAGAAACACCGGGCTCAACCTAAGAATTATGAATGAACTCTCAGAGTAAAAATATATGTTGCAAACCCTCGAGGCTTAAATCCAAGCAGCAGAGGATGATCACTACCAGCCAAACTCAAAATGCTACGGCACATACTAGGGTTGCATTTGTCCTAATTAATCAGTAAGTTGTTTTCTATAAACTATGAAAAAATATTTAGAAAATGCTTTTGACTGGTACTGTATATATTATCACTTAGAAGAAAAAACCCTGCAATCATTCACATTATTTTGGCCTCAGCACCCATAAATAACTTGAGGTCCCACCTTTTAAGGAAAGTTGAGCCTGACAGCTGAGAGCTGTAACACTGATGTGTGTGTCAGCTCAGCTCATTAAAGAAATCATATTTATGTTATATAAATGCATCCACAAGCTCTCCATAATGGCTGAGTAAGAAATGGAAAATTTAAAGTAGTGTTTAGTGGTAAAATGTAGTAAATCAGAGTTGCTACTGGATCAGAGCCATGTTAACGTGGCATATCCTCAAGTATAACACTAACTAGTGAAATGCATGCAAACTAAACTGTATTTTTGAACTCATTTAGCTAATGCAGCTCTTCTTTCAAGAACCAACCCGTCGGGGGAAGATGACCTAACATGGACATTTCTTTGTCGCTGTGCACAGCAGTGAAAACTCATAACAAGCTCCTGTGTGTGTTCACACTGAAAGCAGACTGTCTGGCCTTCCTGATTACATACGACACAATACACAGCTAATTATCTGATGACTAAGGCAGGTTTGTTTGTGTTTGTTACGCAAATCAGTTAAGACATGTCTATCAGGCTATGCTAGCAGACATGTCTATCAGGCTAACGCTAAGCTAGCTAGCTGTTAGCTGACGTTTGCGTCAACTTTTTTAGCTACGACATTTATTGTCTGACAAACAAGTGGTTGCTTTTATAATCTAATGCTTTCGTTGTAGGAGTCGAGTGTGGACAGCTTGGGTCAGTTAACACGTGTTGACATCGACTGTGACCCACCTGCTGGATGAAAGTATGTTGGGGAGAAAAATCAAGCGGCTAGCTAGCGCTGGAGGCTAGCAGCAGAAAAACATGACAACAACGCTGCAGCGGCGGTGAATGGAGCAGACCCGACCAACAGAGCACAGCGTCATCGATCGAGCCAGACCAACTCAATCTATTCCGTTTAGGATTACTTTTTTCCTATTGATTAGGATGAAACCATCTCTTGGTGGCATAATAGCCACAAGAAATGCATATTTTCTAATTTATAGAAATTGTCATGATTTTTCATACATATTTTTACTAAATACACAGTACCAGTCAAAAGTTTGGACACACCTTCTCATTCAACTACTTTGAAGAATCTAAAATATAAAACATATTCTGGTTTGTTGAGCATTTGTTTGTTTACCACATAATTCCATATGTGTTCCTTCATAGTTTGGATGTCTTCAATATTAATCTACAATGTAGAAAAAAATAAAATTAAAAAAAATAAAGAAAAAACATTGAATGAGAAGGTGTGTCCAAACTTTTGACTGGTACTGTAGATTTTAAAAAATATATATACAGACTAAATACAAACATCTTTATTTATAAATAATAAGCACTGCAACTCATTTCTTTCATAATTAATCTGCCAATACTTGTTTAAATGTATTGGTTAGTATACAGTACCAGTCAAAAGTTTGGACACACCTTTTCATTCAACTACTTTGAAGAATCTAAAATATAAAACATATTCTGGTTTGTTGAGCATTTGTTTGTTTACCACATAATTCCGTATGTGTTCCTTCATAGTTTGGATGTCTTCAATATTAATCTACAATGTAGAAACAAATAAAAATAAAAATAAAAATAAAGAAAAAACATTGAATGAGAAGGTGTGTCCAAACTTTTGACTGGTACTGTATATGTCCGATCCATTATTATTTATGATTATTTTTAATGTGTTATTATATTTCTCTAATGCAATATACTTTGCACCTCGATTGCAGTTGTTATGTCAACTAACTGCTCATGTTGGACCTATCATTATTTTTATTTATGTATATACATTGTATGAAAAGATGACTTATCATAAATGTGTAAACAGTTATTATCTTAATTACTGTCAGTGGCAACATGTCTTTGCTCGCCATTTGTATGTCTTTTAAGAAAACATGCAAAGGAAGACTGAAGGAAAACACATAACAGTAATACTATACTTCCTGTATCTGTGTGGTGGCCCTCAGTTCGCTGTCATCAGTCAGTGAGTCTGTGCAACAGAAGAACCGCTCATTGGATCACAAGGGAACAGATTGCTTCAAGACTGAACTCGTTAAGAAGACATTAAATTGGATCTATGCTGTGACGACTATTCTCTGGTGAGTATTCAAACTTTCTCATACAATCTTATATCAAGTTTCTTAAACAGGCAATTTTGGTAGCAAAAAGGTTTTATTAACTAGATTTTTTTGTTATGAATGACATCTTTACCCCTTAAACAGCCTTATTGTTTTCACTGTGGTATGAAATATTTATACAAAATGTATAACATGAAAATGCAGACTAGGATTGTGTGCAAAAATGGAGCATGTTAAACCTGATAGGGGTTGGATCAGGTTACCTGCCACAACAGCATCTCAGCAGCGGTGTTGCTGATACTACAAACAGATGATAGAAATATTCCTGTCTGTTTCTTACTTCCTTCAGCTCTGAGCAATGCCGCTGTGTGGATAGCTTCCTGCTGTTGCTCCTCAAAGGACAGGACAGCTGGAGGATGACGATACCAGCCTAAAGGTGCTCCTCGTTTGGGTGAAATAGAACTATTTTGAAATAATGATCTGTGGATCTGATGAACTGAACTGTCTATTTTTCTTCAAGTTGCAGGGCAGAACGTGTGGACAGTCTCTAATGATGAAAAAACATCCAGTCAAAATCCTCCCTAATTCCTCCGGACAGAAGAGATGCCCACATTTTCCGTCCACCTTATTTATTTCTGATATTCAATAACTTGCAGTATGTTGATCTGTGTTGCTCTGTACTTGTTATAATGATGACTTTGTCTGAAAACTCCTTGTTTGGAAGTTGGACAATGTCTGACAGCAGACAAGTGCAGCAGTGGCTCAGAAGTGGCTTACATCTCCTGTGTACCAATCAGTTATACGGTTTAAATGCAATGTGGTCAGCACAGCAAATTAGTGTCCTTTCACTGTTTCTCCAGGAGAGGCCCACCTTTCTCCTATGGGACTCTCTTTAGCTGAGTATCTGGCGCCATTATGTGGAAGAAAAACTAACTGCAGTTATCAAAATACTCAGTTTTGTTATCTATTAACTATTAATTGCTACTTTTATCTGCATTAAAATGTTTTGATGAAGACAACTTTATTGTCCACAAAGGCGGAAAATTGTCTTCGGCCCATCTGGCAATTCATCAAAACATACACCCACACACATCGCTTAACAAGAATACTGAGATTATGAAAACTCAGATTAATAGAACTCACAACATTTCAGAAAAGCAAAACAAAATATTAAAATTGGGTCTCTTAGGAATAAGCAAGCCAATTGCTTGTGGGATAAATCCTTTCTTATAAACAGCGACTGGGTAAACCCTGAACGAGTTGCCAGTATATCACAGGGCTGACACACTTGGTCAAAAAAAACTAAGTCAGTGTTATTTACCTGTCAATTGTTTGACCCCACCACCTGTGCTTTACCCTGCCTGGGGCTGAATTTATGAGTAGCCTACTGGGAAAGTCAAAATCCCCCATGATACAGAACAGGACAGTCAGTTTAGAAAATGGATGGAAGGTGTATTTATAGAGCAAAATAAATAATGTAACTTTCCGTCTGTATTTCACTTCTTAAAACTGACACTTTCCTGGTATGATCAACAACAACAACAAAAAAATTGTTGGATTATTTAAAGAATCTTCGGCAAAGTGTCTGTTTCTTAGCATTGATTATTTCTTAATAAAATAAGTGTTTAAGTGATGGACTCATTACGATTTTTATTTCAAACTAGGCAAAAAAATCTGCAATGTATTTTTTGGATTAAGAGTGCAGTTAAGTAATCTAGACTTTATATGATCTGATATGATATGATATATACATGACAGAACAGGAAGAGATAATTATGCTCGTGATTTTTTTAGATGGGTGGCTTCTGAGAATAATTACCACCATATGTTATATCTTATCATATTTATTTAGAATAGAAGAAAGCACAAATGTATTTACATTCACATGTACAGTATAGCATACAATACATTTTTTTTTACAATTACACAACAGCATAGTATACAGTCTGTGCAAGATTAAAGTGACAATTTCAGTTTACAGTGAGGATGCAGCTGAAACAATGTACACTGGTGGCCACGTCCCTTACTCTACATATCTCTGACTGTTTTCACCTGAGCTGGTGAGGATGTGATGCAAAATAGACACAGTTTAAAAATGTAGAAATCTCGTTTTTGTCTCACATTTGTGGTGATATATGACACTTGTTCAGGTTTAAATTTTATACAGAGAATTACAACTTTTTTGTAAAATCTTCAGAGTTGTTTTTTTGAGCATATATTTCAGCTTTCCAAAAATACAGACAAACATTAAAACATCTTTCTGCTGGAATTCTGATCACATGATAGCCAAAGAAACAAGACAATACATATAAGGCAACCTATTAAAAGTCTGTGGGATGCTTTGCCATCACATCAACTCCTTTATTTCCTCAGAGAAGGCCTGTCCCAACAGGATCTCCTTTACTGCTCCACTACAGCTATGACCTAAAGTGCAACGTTGCTTCTGCGTGACTGTCCCTCCGCCTGCCTGTCATCATAGCACCATGGTGGGGATGTGGTGCACCATTGGCATGTGGTGCTGGTGGGGCATGGCCGTCATCTGTGGGGGAGGAGGGGACACTTTGGATGACACGTCGGCGGCGTGCGCCACCGGTTTGTGCCGCGCGCTCTTCTGGTGCGCCCTCAGGCCCGCCAGCTGGGAATACGCGCTCTGACAGACGTGACACTTGTAGGGCCGCTCCCCG
This sequence comes from Anoplopoma fimbria, assembly GCF_027596085.1. Taxonomy (NCBI): domain Eukaryota; kingdom Metazoa; phylum Chordata; class Actinopteri; order Perciformes; family Anoplopomatidae; genus Anoplopoma; species Anoplopoma fimbria. The sequence goes on along the minus strand of NC_072462.1, from coordinate 14,751,943 downwards.
GTGTGCAGGCGGACGTGGTTCCGGAGCGTGGACGACTGGCTGAAGCGGCGGTTGCAGAAGCGGCAGACGAAGGGCTTGTCCAGAGTGTGGATGCGCATGTGGGAGCGCAGGTTGCTGCGGGAGTTGAAGCCGCGGTGGCAGATGACGCAGCGCATCCGACCGGCCGTGGTGGTGGAGGAGGCGGGTGGGGAGCAAGAGGAGGGGCCCTCACAGGAGTGGGACTCTTCTAGGAGAGGGGACAAAAGGAGGGAGAAGAGATTAAAGCTAGGGTGGGCGATTTTGGAGAAAACAGCCGTTGAGATTCCGTCGCGTGCTCTCTGGCCTCTCCCTGCCACGCTACCTGCTGTAGCTCCTCCCACCGAACGTCAGTTATGCGCGTTCATGTGAATTCAGTTACATTGATAGGAAGACGAAACACGCAGGGACGCACCAACGTCGTTGCCAAGGTGACCGGACAGTCCCACAGCCAATAAGAACGGAGAATCGGAGCCTCGCTCTGATTGGTCAAAGTGTACATGAGCGGTGGCAATTTTTGGGTGCGGCCCACAGAGGCAGGGGAGAGCAAAGTTATGAGCAGATATTCTCAGAGCACTTCACCTACATATAGCTGACAGTGGCTATTAGAGACAGCTTTATTTAAAATATCAACAGTAAATGCATTTGTTTTATTTAATTACCCACCCTAGCTTTAAGTAACATGTTTATCTAAAAAAATAAAACATACCACAGGAAAAATAAACTGGATAACTCACTAAAGTCATGACACCCAATGCTGATAAAACAGGCTGTAGCCGTGATACTGATCTGTTAAATGATAGGCCACTCACCATTCCTGCTTTTCTTCAGCTGTTCTTCGTCTATTCCCGGAACTCCAGGGATTCCCAGGAACGTGTTGTGGGTGTTTCCATACCAGACAAGAAGCTCCTGGTCCGGCGGGATAGTCTGAGGAAAGAGGGCACAAGTCAGATCATCAGTATGTGTCTTTGCTTTGCTGCGTTTGTGGCTGTTGCAACATGAACATAAACTGAATTACATAAAATCACATAGTCAATTATCCCTTTGGCCAGCAGGTGGCGCTGTTCTAAAGGGCATTTACATTGTTGATGGTCGTCAATAAAAAGTCCCATAAAGCCCCTGACGGCCCAGGCGATGTTCACAGAGCTACCATGTTATTCTCACATAATACTGCAGAGAAACAAACTAAAGTGGATTCTCACCTCCACCGCCTTGTAGAAGATGCTGCTGCCGATCTGCACCACCTCCAGGTTTTGCTCTTGTTCATTCCGGGCGCACTTTATGTAAGTCATCCAGCTGCGTTGGTCCTCCTGGCTGGCATCGATGAAGTAGCGCACCGTGCCGTCTTCATTGAACACCTGAGCGCAAACATATTGAATTTAATATTTTAATGGAGTTATAAAACAAACAAAACAAAAAAAAGTTTGTCCTGCAAGCTGAATTCATGAAGACTTTTATCAGAAACTTAATTCTCAGCTCACCTCCCACATGAGGTTGTTGTTCTTGAGCAGGTCCACGTGTTCAGGGGACAGGACTCTCCCTGTGAACGGGCCCATCTCCGTTCCTGCTTTGATCCAGGTCTTTGAGAAGATGCCCAGACCTTCTCCGGGGATGGAGCTCTGAGCGATGATCACCTCGCTGGGCAGCACCAGACTGGACAGCTTCTGCACCTCTGCAAATAAGAAGAATAAGAAACGTGAGCATGTTGAATGGAAAGATAAAGATGGAGACTGTGCATGAGCAAATGTGCACCAGTAAAAACTGTACAGAAATGTAATTCCAATAAAGCACACCGACTGTAAATTGTGAGGAGATGCCAAAGCGTCTCATGAAACAGCAGTGCTGGAAAAGTCCTGAAAGCAGCTAATGGACTGGATCTTATTTTAGTCACGAAATATTAAGCTACACATTATCCTCCGTTAAATTCGATTATCTGGTTGAATTGAAAGTTTTTGTTGGTCAGAAAAAAACCCTTAGAAAGCATTTTTATCCGCATCAGAAAGGGGAAAAAAAAAAAAAAAAAAAACGTGCGCTTCTTTAATGTCAAAATCAAAGATTTTTTTTTTTTAAGGCTTCGTAAAAAAGCCGGGCCGAATAGGGGTTAAATGGTCCTCTATTGCCCGGGCTCCAGCGATTTGTCATGCTTCAGATGTGATATTCATTAAAGTTTACTGGAAAAGAAACGGCTAATTCCAAATTCATTATCCTTTTAAGAACTTTGTAGCAATAAATTTGCACTGAATGAAACGAGGACTTGTTTAAAGGACTCAGGAATTTCTGCAACAAAAAAATGGAAAGGCGATTAGATGGTTGACATGCAATGAATAGCATTAAATTTACCCTTCACGGTGCATTATGCGAGGAACAGCAAATCTTTTAAGGGGAGAGAAAGAGAAAAGCTCCGGAGCCCCATAGCTGCCAAGAGAGGAAAAGAGACTGTCCGGAGATTGATGAATGCGGGATAAAAACCCGGGACACCTCAAAGAAAGGGAACCTTTCTCTCCTCGAGGTTTAAGTGGAAACTTTCCCAGGTCAAGCACAAAGTTAACCAAATGAATTGAATGGCCTGCGTCTTTCAATCAGCGGCGGCTACACGCCGAACAAGCCTCCAAACGCGAGGTCTCAAGGCTCTGGAGGGGTTCACGCGTTAAATGGGTCGAAATAAAAGCAGAATACGAGGGAAAATGTGGAAAAGTGCAACAAGTTAGTGAGAGAAAGTTTGGGAAGTTTTTTCTGGTTTCTTTATTTTTTTTTTAAATAAAGCTATATGTGATGATACTTTTGGGGACAAAATGCCCAAATTTGTATGTCAGTGAAAAAAAAAGAGGTCCTCGTGGATTTCAGTAATCCACATTTGTTGGAAATCGCATACAATCTAAACTAAGCACATTCTTTAGTAAAAAAAAAATAAATAGGCTATATGCTTTTATTTCCAGAAAATACATAATTATAATTATTTTTGCTTAAAATACCATTAACATTAGGCTACGAAACCTGAAATACAAACTTCCAAACATGCACAACAAAATGATAAAACTTAAACAAAATAGTCCCATAATAAACCAGCGTGTCAGCCTACCTCCGACGAACGACTGAGCCAGCACCTCGGCGGTGAACGCCGTCTTGGGGCCGACGCTCTGCCGCTCCTCCGCCAGGTGTTCCCCCAGGACGTTCCTCCACCTGCCGTACAGGAAGCTGTGCAGGATGTCCGAGGTGATCACGTCTGTCAGCGAGCGGCTCGGACACTTAAATCCAGACTTGAGAGCCAAAGCGTCGGCGGGTAGCACGGAGCCCATGTTGCAAATACAAGCAGAAACAGTCTGAAATGACAACAGCGATATATATATATATATATATATATATATATTAAATATATAAAAAAAAATGAAGCAGAGCTGCTCCTCAGTGCGTCCGTCTGCTCCAAACCGTCTGTGCGTAAAGCTGCCCTGTCTGGCTGTGAGGGTCTCTTTATATAAGTGGCTCCCCTGACCCCTGACCCCTGTCTAATCACTTATTAATGACACACCCCTCACCGCCGCACCGCAGCACACCAGCACAGACATTACAAACACACAAAGCACAGAGAACACACAGAACAATTGTGGACAAAAGTTTATTTAAGCAATTATCTGCACTTAAAGCTAAAAAATAAAAATTGAAGCGACTTTTTTTTTTTGTTGCAAAGTTGGAAAAAAATGCATTCTGATTGGCTAAACTGTCGATAAATATATTGTATAGTTACGAAACATATGGTTAAATATTATTAAAGTTTAACATGCTTAAAAAAGTCCAAGAATGTTTGTAAAAAATATATATTATAGTGCAATTCAATAACACGAGGCACGCTGCAGCATACAATGCAACTATTGCACTCTGTTTAAAAAACAAAACATGTATGCTTTATTACTTAAAATAATGCAACCAGGTTTGAGAATGTAGAAAGAGTCAAATAAAGAACATTTTCTCGGACTTTAAGTGATAATGTTTGAAGGTTTAAGTGGGTCATTGAGTCTGGGAGTTGCCCTCCTATTTTTTTCTCATGCATTTGGTATTCATGTGGTGGTAATATTATTTTTTTTGTGAGGAGTTAGCGCGGGAATAACAAGAATGGAAACAAGCTCGACGTGGAGTTTTTTGTTTTTTTTACAGCATTGTTCACATGCAAAAAATGCAAAGCTGCTTTGACGTGGTTCACTTTTTCAAGCCCTTGTTGAGGTATAAGCGGTTTAATATTCATGGATGTTCGGAGCCCCCTCGGTATTGTGACAACGTTTAGATGAGTATATACGGCCCTTTTCTTCTCTATAGTCACAGTCCACTGTGTTTTTTCCTCTCTTGCCTATTTTTCGGGCTTGATGGACTGGGGCTAAATGGGCAGTTTTCCTTCTTTTCCAGCAGAGAGGACATCTTTATTCCATCCCCGGCTCACAGGTTTCCTATTCAGCTCCCCTCCAAGTAATGTCAGGGCCCTGAAAAGTGCTGCAAATCAATCTTTCATGGTGTTTTGAGGGCAATTTGACATCCATGCACTCCTCTTTTCACTCCAACAACTACAAGGGGATTGTCCGAAAAAAAAGGCAAGTTGTGCTCTCTTTTTCTCCCTCTCTCTCTCTCTCTCTCTGGACGAATATGGATTATGGCAATGTAATGGGAAAGAAGATATGGCAACTAAATACAATAGCGGAGTTTTTTTTTGTTTTTTTTTGGAGCTTGAGGAGATAGTGAAAAGGCAAGGTGAGTGACAGGGCACGAAAAAAGATTACTGTGAAACAGCTGCTTTTTATGAGCGGGCCCCTCCTACATTTGTCTGCTTTTCCCAGATGAAATTTCTCTGCTCTTTCAATGGGATTCTTTCTCATCTAGATTGATTTACATTTATAGCATTCATCGCACAAATCCGAGGTAAATGGCGGAGGACAGGGGGCGGGGCCGCTTCTTTATTAAAGAGGAATTAAATGAATTGAATTGGGGTAACGCATGGATTTGATTTGCTTATTTATGCATTAACCTATGGCATTATCTGGAGCTAGTAAAGCCGCGGGCATGTCAGCAATAGCAAATCATCCCGCTTAGCTGTTCCATTGTAAAACAATTTAAGCTTTTATTCTGTCCATTTAAAGCTTATCAATTTAATGTGGATGATTGACAATTATTGCACAAAGAGTGCGGTAATTGTTTTATTTCAAAGGGCTGGTGGGAAACCTATCAAAGAAAAGCGTTTGTTTGTGGATAAATAGCAGAGTTTAACGCCTATCAGGAGAAGTGGGGAGAATAGACTCGGTCATGTCAAAGTAATACATGTGGACGTTTAAACTTTAACGACAAAATAACTTCAAATAAAAGACTCGTTTTTAAATAGAATAAGATTAGATTTAGCTTTTTTTAATACAAAAACGCAATGTTTCATGTATATTTTGCGCCTAAAAAAAAAAAAGAAATGATCCTGATTAAATAATAATCCCCATTAAAACACATGTGGCTAAAAATCCTAGTCATTATGAATCAGTGACTCAGACTCAGAAACCAAAAACACACACACACGCACGCACACACACACACGCACGCACGCACGCACGCACACGCACCTCTGCAAACTGCTGTCATCCAACCAGCTGGGAGGAAAGAGTCTCTACGGATCCTCCGCAGGGTCATTAAAAACAGATTAAGGTAGCTGCCACAGTGCGGAGGAGACCGAGGATCGGCTCATCTGTTGCAAAGGTGAGAGAGGTGGAGGATGGCCCCTCCTCCTCCTCCCCCCTAAAATAGCATTTTTCCTTCCTCTCTCCCTTGGTGGACAGCAGGGGGGGGGGGGGGGGGGGGGGGGTCAGGACACCTGCTTGATGTGGAGGAGCCGTGCACCTTAATTTACACAGCGAGGAAAAGTGGGATTTAAATTGTTTAGCCTAAAATAGTGAATTGAAAAAGTGGATTCATCCTCTCCAATAATTAAAACGTTATCAATGCCAAAACACCAGTGTGGAAAAAAAGTAACTATATACATTAACTCAAGTACAATTTTGTGGTAGTTAATCATTTCTCTGAGTAATTTCATTTTCCACTTTATACTTACACTCTACTTTATCTGACAGCTTTAATTGCCAATTCAAATTATAAATTAATAATTTATGATTTAATGTTATAGATTACAATTAGCTCCACACTTACAACCTGCAACATTGGTGATATTTACACATTAATGCAACAACAATTATAATCCAATAATAGTATATTTCTCTGAAATGGGCTATTTTAAATGACTACTTTTAAATATATTTTGCTGCTAATACTTTTGTACTTTTACTTAAGTAACATTTTGATTGCATGACTTGTAACAAAGTGTTTCTACCCTGTGGTATTGCTACATTTACTAAACGATCTGAATACTTCTTCCACCGCTGTTTAATGTACAGACAATACAAGCAGATCAATACGGCTGTCATAATAAAGTTGAGTTATTTAGGAGTGATGCAGTGTATGGGCCTCATTGGTAATGTAAATGGCAAGTAAAAGTAGAAATACCACAAAGGGATTTTTGTATTGTATATTTTTGTTAGTGAAATTGTATTTATAGTGGCAAAAGTAAAAGTACTCATTGTGTAGAATGGCTCCTTCCATGCAGTTAAAGTATTGTTTTATTATTGCATTATGCATTACAGTTTATAAGCTGATCAAATATTTTTCAAGAAACCATTTAACATAATTTGTTTCTATAGCTGAAAAGGCGTAAAAAATTGCAAATAAGTGTAAATTAACAGAAAAAGCATCTACTAAAGTAAAGAAAGTTAATTACTTGACTAAAACCTATCACTGAACGTAACAGACCTACAGAAACTGCTGTTTATCCAATTTAAAGAATGAGTTAGAATTTGATTTAAAAAAAAATAGAGAGCTGATAAAATGTGGATTATTTCCCTGCAACAACTTTTTTAAAGTACGTTTAGTAATTTTTTTATTATTTAATTGCATTATGTTTTCTATTGTGTAGTCAATAGTCAAGTCGAATTAGAATAAAATCAATCTGCCTCAAAGAGATTTCCACTGTACAATAGCTAAATGATACAAACACTGTACCCTAATCTAAACTCATGTGTATGTGGTGGATGGTTCACGTGCTGCAGCATTAAAAATAACCCCTGAAAGAGAAAAAGGTGAACAACAAAGGGTCTATATGAATAATAATCGTGCCTCTCAACCTCAGTCTGCAAAATGATCCTGGAACAACTAAATCATTAGACGGCCACAATGGACCACCAGGTCAGAAGTGTCCACAGAGACGCCGCCTTAAGAAGAAGGAAGAGGATCAAAATCAAGGGCTGGATTTGGAAACAGCTGCACTGCATCAATGTAGTGGACGGTATGGGGCCGCACAGGGTCCACTGTGGAAGGAGTCTCCCTGCTGAGTGCAAAGATGTGCAGTGACAAAGCTGGAGGGGGGTCTGGAGGGGGAGGAGAGGGACTGGACAGGAGAGCTGAGGGATGATGTGGTGCTGCTGGAAATGGACATTTAACATATGCAAGGAGGGAAAGGATGGAAATGTTACATGGATGGTTTAGGGAGCAGTGAGAGATGGAAGTTTAGGAAATCTGCTCTGTATTCTGATTTTGTAAAATGTAACGAAAGCGTTCCAGATATGGATGCCGATACCAGACATTCATTATGAATGGTTGTGCTGATAGAGCAAAAGCCCCAATAAAGTCAGATGTAAAGAATGAGAAACAATCCTACATGTTCACCAACTTACAATTTCCTGAAGACAATAACACAAGTTTCTTTTGCTTTACATAAAAACTACAACATTTTACCACTTTTCTTTGTCGATATATGGTAAATGGCTGATAGATTTAGATTAAAACTCACCACCCAAAATAAAGCAGCAAATTAAGAACATCTCTACCGATTGTAAACAAACCAGGTACAATTACATGCCAGTTATTTGAAATATTAAAGGACGCGTTAGATTTAGAGGAGAATATCTCTAGGTGCCGAAATGATATGCATTTGCGTTTTTTCTGGCAGCTCTTTGGTGATAAAATTAATCTTAATGTGCACCGAATGTTAAAACTTTATTAGACTGAAAGTAAAGTGTGCACTTAACATTAAGAACTTATAACTTTAGTTTCAAACAACCACAAGAGAGGCTTGCGGAACATTTATTTCAATGCGAGAACTGGAAATGCACTATAAAAAAAAAAGTTTCTGCTTATAAAACATGAATACATACAGTAGGCCTCTATGCATCATCTGAAGGTTTGTCATAATATTCAACACTAAGTATCAGAATACAACATACAAATGTTGATAATGTAATGAAACAGAAAATCAGCTTAACCGTACACAGTAAAGGTAGTCTGGATGTTTTTTTAATACATGGTTAACTGTACACATAAAGGAAAAAAACACCATAATTAGACATTTTGAAATTATATCCCTTTTCATTAAGAAATGACGTTAATACCAGAATCATTTTTCCATAATGATGCATCATTTATATTAGATCACACAAAGAAATAAAAAATTAATTAAAAAGTTATTAGCATTGGACTGAGTCCAACGCCCCACTGAGTCCACAGCGAGGGCTCAGTGGGGCGTTGGTGAACTGGGAGGTACCAAATAAGACAGTTTTTGATCATAATACTTAAAACATAAAAATACTATATTAATTATTACACAGGTAGAAGTACAGAGGCTTAGCAGTCTTGAATAGCTCAGGTACAGAACATACACAAAAATCTATCACTTCTTATTTTTCTTCATAACAAGATGCAACATCAAATTTCAAATCACACATTCACAATCTTTGAACATTTTCAGTATGAAAACAGAACAGAAAAAGAGGGACAATTTTCCTGCAACACTGATCACAGGAAAAAAATATTTTTTTATATAAGTATATATATATGAAACATATATATTTTAAATTAACAGTCAAATATATGAGCATATATACATAGTTTTACAAGAGAGCAAAGGCAAAAAAGCTATTTGCAACATCCCCCTAAATCCTATCATAACAGATAATTGTAATAAATTATCCATGACATTTCCATTTGAAAAAAAAAAAAAAAAAAAAAAAAACATCTTAAAACTACAAGTTAAAAGTCTGTCAAAATATTAGAAAATCCATCTTTGTTTCAAAAGTGAAATTAGATATTGCACCTTTTTTAAACCAGAGTACAATAAAATGACAATGAAAAACAGCATACAATGCACAACAGGAATTAAATCAGAACTACTGCCACTGGTTGACATTAATCCTTGTTTTTAAACCATGTAACAAAAATACATTTCCTGTAACAAAACATCACAGTTTCATTTCACTGAATTATGTAAAAGGAAAACATTTTAACACGCTCTTTTAAACATCTTATGACAAATGGTATTCAAGACTGCTAAGCACATAATCATGGTTTCATTTCAACATAACTAGAAAAAATAGATCATATTGCCTTTTGAAATGTTACAACTCATGGGTTCGTTTTGGCGGTACAATCTGAGTCAAAGACAGGAAAATATAGAAAAAACGAAACAGCTCTCTCAAGTCCAAAAAGGGATCCCAGATACTGTCTATCCAAAATAACAGTGTACACAAGCATTTAGTAACAAATAACTGTTCCTGATTTTTAGAAATATTACTTTATCATATAAGTCATTCTACAGCTAGTGTTTCTCACTAAGAAAAAAAGTCTTCAAGGCGTTGCAAATCTATAACCCCTCGGTTAAAAAAGGGTTGTTTTCATCCTCAGTGATTCAAGTCTTTCACCTGGGCGTCTTCTCTTAATGATCCTGGAGAAGAAAACCAGTTTGATCAGCATTTCTCACAATATTTGTAATAATATATTTGTTTGGAGATTAAAAAACAAATCTGGTGATATTTTATATTTTCTTACTGATAACCACTCCAACCAGTAAGAACTGTGTCATACACTCCATTGATGTTTTTTTCAGAGGTTAAGTGATTATTAAAGTAGTTGCAGGTTCATTTTCTTTTGATCCACCAAGCAGTTCAGCTCTACTCTTGTTTAAAAGTCAAATTTGCTAATAATTACAGTTCAAAGCTCTTTGAGAAGGAACTGCCATCTTTTTAAAGATTAATTTATTTAATATATTGTTTTTAAAATGGTTTAAATCATCAGTAGGAACCAAAGGGTTTGGAACTGAGAGCCAAAGTCAGAGTATAAAAGTCGGAATGTATTGACCAACAGATTGACATTATTGGTTTGTTTTCTTTATGTGATTTGTTGGCAATAGGAAAGAAATACCAGCATCATCCTGATAAATCTTTACTGTAAACAAAGCTGTGACATCACAGTTGTGGCAGTCGGTTCTTACCTGAAGGCCCGGGGCTTGTGTTTGCTGTGTGCCCTGGTTGAAGTAGGCCACCGGCTGTCTGTAGAAGTCAACCCAGGCGTTGTAGTCAGGATTAGAGGTCTGCTGAGATCCAGGGCCAGCTGTCTGGCCTGAAGGAAAAAAACAACAACAAAAAAAACAATAAGGAAAGAAACAGAAGAGCAAGAATCAAGAAAATGAAGTCACATCTGCAGGTTTAAGCTCAAACTTAAATCTGTTTGTGCTCATAATAAAATACTTCCACAAGTACTCACCCCAAGCTTTGTTGTATTCAGGAGCAGTGCTCTGGGCTTGGTTTTGCTGACCTGAAACCCCAACAGATTAAGAGTTACATTTTGTTTGTTTTTTTATAATTCAAGTTTATATAAAACATCCTTTCCCTTCTGACTTTTCAGTTTTAGTGACCAGGGTTTTACACTTAAGTTACAAGCAGGATTTATGCTCATCTTTCCAACATGGTGAGTAAATACATGGTTTCTTTAGGCTTGTGTGAACAAATAACTCTTGTATAAGAAAAGGGAAACTTAAATTTAAACTTCTGTGGAACAAGATTGTAGAATAAAGAGGGGCGTTAGAACAAAATATCCTTTTCTCTTGCCTAGCTTTTTATAATACTGCTCCCAGTCCATCTGGCTCGTCTGGGATCCATTGTGACCTGAAACCAGACACAGATAACACCACCAGAGTTACTGAGAGTGGGCTTTGCTTTTTCCATTTTCACCTTCTGCTCTCATCCATTTTTTAATGATTTCCATCGATAGCAAATTTAAAATCTTTCTGAACCGGAAAGAGGTGGTTAGCCACAGGGAGCATAACCCTCTTATCCGAGCCTGCTGAAGACTTTGAATATACTGCAGCAACATTAAACTCTGAGACAAAACTAGCCTGGCTTCGCTTTCAGAGCCACATTTTAAAAAGGCATTAAAATAATTTATATTTATACATTTTTTGGTTCCCTCATTCAGCAGAATGATCAAGCTGGGAAAGGTTCAGATTTCTTGATTTGTTGTGTTTTTCTATTCATATCTAGTCAGGTTGCTTTAGCAGCTACAATAGTTCTTGGTGCATTTTACTTACTGTGCTCCTGTTGGCCTTGAGGCTGCCATATTTGAAAAGTTGTTCCCCAACCTCCAGTCATGAACGTCTGAGCCCCACTTATGTAAAAATAAACAGACAATTCAATGTGAATAACAAACTTGACAATCATTTTTTTAAATTTTTTTTTACTTTCAGTTCACGTTTGACCTGTAAAACATGTCAATAATACCAAAATGTGAGACGGTTTGAAGAGAAATTGAAGCTTACTGTTGAGGAGGAGTGGTTGGTCCTTGGTTGTAGGGATTCATACCGAAGCTGCTGTTCCCCCCCATTCCTGGGCCCTAGAGCATAGAAAGGGAAGAGGAGGCGAGTGAGGGACCACACTTGTGTTTAAAAGGGAGCCAACAGGCAAGGTCAGAGGGCAGGGCCGGGCGCTGATGCACTCCATTAAGTCCATTTGATGGATTCTTTATGTTTAACCTCTGGTGACATCCTGCCGGCCACCAGGACCACAGCAGCCCGGCAGCTCTCCGCATTGACATGTGCGCTCATGAATATCAGGCCAGACAATAGCGTTTTGGGCCAGAGCCAGACCACCTACCCCAATTCTCTCATCGATCAGCTGGCGGGCCTTTTCCAACTGCTGAGGGGTGCCTCGGATGGAGAAGATGCGCACGTTGGGGTCGGTGTTGGGCGGCGGGTTCCTCTGTAGCTCCACGTGGGCACGAGACTGCTCTTTGATGTTCTTGATGGTTTCTCCACCTGGGGGAAACAGAAAGTAATATATCATATTTAACCAGGGCTGCAACTAACAGTTTTTGTTATTGGTTAGTCTGCCACAGAAAAGAGCCCAAAGTGATGTTTTCACATTTCTTGTCAAGTTTGACTAACAGTCCAAAGCGTAAAGAAATGTGGTTACCTATCACAAAAGACAAAAGGAAAACAAAAAATCCTCACATTTGAAAAAAAGAAAATGGTAAAAATGGCCTCAACAATTATAAATTACATGGCAACTATTTAGTTAATCAACCAGACGATTATCAAATTTATCGTACATACGATCACTGTTTTTTGTGTTTTTCACACAAGACTTTCCTAGCACAGATGTTAAAATATAAGATTAACTGCTTGTCAGACAGCAAACAGCATCTGAAACTCTTCTCTTTCTACACTTTTCAGATGTTTTTTTTTTTTTAACTTTCCAAAACCAACAATAAAATACGATAATGCCAACATCACGCAGAAGAAAGGAAGGAAGCAGGATTTTCTCTCTCAAGCGCTCTTCATTCCTCACAAAATACCATTATTTGTATGTAGACAAGACTATCCATAACTTATCCAAGTATGTAATCATGCAATTGTCTTGAGCTGTAAAAAAGATGTGAAAGCTTGTACATCATTAACGTTTGAATCTTCCCCATCTTACCATCCATTCAATGATGCAAACGCAGCATTAAGGCAGACTTTTCCTCCACTGGAAAGTGTTGCGATAGTGCTACCTTATGAAGACTCTGGCTTGTGTCTCACCACTTATCTACCATTCTGTGGCAACATCCATGCAAATCAGGAAACAAAAGGAGACATCTCCTGCACACCTCCCTCCCCCCCTCCGCTGCATCAGATGCCAGCTTCCCGACGTGTGGGGAGAGCAATTACACCAGCAGGGAGAAATGAAACATAGCTGGCAGGAGAAAAGGGCCAAAATTGAAGCGTATCCTCCTTCTGGGATATCGTTTGTCTCTTTTTACCCTTTTCATTCTTGACTCGGTGTTGTCCTCTGTGATGAGAGGAGGGAGTGAACGGGGGGCATATAGACGCCACCCCCCTCCACAATACCCATCTGAACGAAAAAGGCTGAGGGTGCTTCCCGGGGGGACACCGGGGCTGTCCCAACATCAATTACACATTTGTTCACTTGTGGCTGACACTCGGATGACCCTGGCTGACCTCCCAATGAAAACGCTCATCAAAAACCTCTCCTCCTCCCGAAGCCTATTCCTTGCTGCCAACAGACTGCACATGGGCCATTAACCCATTGTCAACCAAATGAAACTTCTGCCTTAATGAAGCCATTATGAGCTCTTCTAGTCAGACAGCAGAGTGCAATGAAGACCCTGACTATTCATTTCATGGACTGGGCTGTAGTGAGGGCAGATAATACGGGCCTTATTAATGAGACTGGTTTAGTGAGCTGGAGAAAAGGAGGGGATACAAAAGTGCAACTGGTGACTGCATTCAAGGCAAGCCCAATGGACTGGTTAGCTGCTGGTGGGGTGAAACTCTCAGGCCTCAAGGGAACATAACATTAACAGAATGTGTATCGAGGAAGTGTCTAATGCAACAGCAGTTTTATAATCAAACTAGACACGGGCAGTATTGTTGAAATCAATATTATTTTGAGAAGAGTATTTTTATATCAATATATATCAGGAAAGAAGTTTAGTACCCTTAATTAGGAAATAAATAGATTTGCCCTTAAAAGATGAATTAGGTTGCAGATTGTTTTTAATGGAGGAAAACTCTCCATTGGATTAACTTAAAGAAAAGGAAAAGTCTAGTTTGTTTGTTTGTGTTAATTAAGTGCTCTTATAAGTTTGCTCTGTCTTATATACTGTTCTACAGCTGACATGATCAGTTAATCAATTCATTGAACATTAACCAGCAATCCATCCATCTATCCGCTTATCCTTTAAGGAGGGTCGGTGTGGGCTGGAGCCGATCCCAGCTGTCATTTTGCAAGAAGGTAGGATACCCCATGGACAGATCCCCAGTCTATCATAGGGCTGAAACCCCTAATCGGGGTGCCGTCTTTTGCCCAAAGACACTTCAACAGGAGCCGAGATTAAACCACCAACCTTGTGATTAACATGTTTCCTCCTCGAGTGTCTGTGTCACATAAAATCTAAGTTTATACTTCATCTGTTACTTTTCAATTACCATTTATAATAATTTGACAAATTTAATTTGTAAAACAGCAGCACAACACAATTTTACTTAAAGACAACAAAAAATACGTATTTATGGATCAGCCAAACATTCAAGAGTAGATAAAAAAAAAAATCAAGTTAAGCTAATTTATGGTTGGATTTAAGTTTATTTCTTTTTTAATCATTATGGTAAAGTGTGAGATGTAATTATTCTCATTATACGCAGTAGCGTTTGACACAAGCAATCTTAATAGATAAAGGTCCACTTACTAGCTTTTTTCCAGAGCTTTCAAACAAGCAAATTTCAACTTTCAAAACGAGCAAACTCCATCTACTATGAGAAGCGACTGAATGCCCTGGAAAACCTACCCAGTGGACCTTCGAGTTTTTATTCGTAGTTAGAATTTTTAGGTCAAAATCCACGAGTAAAGTCGTAGGATGCTTGTTACGGTTCTTGCACTGAATTCACGCCTGTAATAAAGTCTTAGCAGGTTGGTGGGTGGCTTGATTCATCAGGCTGTGTGTGTCTGTGTGTAGGGGGTCAGAACAGAGGGGCAATGGGCTGCATATGGCATCGTAAAGATATTAATCACCGCACCCTTTAAGGGACGGCTGACAGCACCCAGACCCACCGCCATCTCCACCATATTGGCCCACTTCATATGCTAATGCACAGAGAGGGGGACGCAACGCCCAGGTTTATTTGTTTCCCTCGCCCCACTACATGCACAAAAGCCACTTGACATTTCTATTGCCATGTTTTTATCTTAGGTAAAGAGGCCCACTCCGAACCCGCCCACAACTGCACGCACACACACACACACACACACACACACACACACACACACGAAGGAGACATGCATGCACACACACTCACTCACAAGCTCTTTCCAATGCAATGGTCAATGACTTTTAAATAGCTGGCAATAGAGTGGGCATGAATAGCCAATAAGCTAATTCCTCCTATTCATTCCCTCGCTGCACTCTATTGGGCTGAAAGACCCTCATTAGATGCCAGGCAGCCTTCCACATGATTGAGGGCTGTTATTATGCACCTTTAACAATTAATGTCACATTACACGCATTATCCCCGTCATTAAGCCCTTAGTGAAGCCAATGAATGCCACTTGTGCTGTATACATGAGCCCTGGAGAGAGAATAGGAGGTCGGTCACTCACACCCCCCCCTCTTCTCATCAGTTTCACGCAGAGGCAGAACACCAAACGGCATTCAGTTATTAAAAGGGAAAAGGCAATCTGGCGTTTTGGATATACTCTTAGAGACTGCTCATATTGACGGACTATTGTTTCCCTCATACAGAAATAGAACAATTAAACCAGGCATGCCTAAGACTAAAGTCTCTCACAAAAAAAGTCTATATACATACAAAGCACAACCTTAAAGAAATAACACGTGTCTAAATCTACTTATGAAACTTGATAACATTTTCCTTACCTTTGCCAATCACTAGTCCACACTTATCAGCAGGTACTGCATATGTCACCTCCTGCAGTCCTCCAGAGCTTCCCATGTTACAGTCACTTCGCCCCCGACGTCCAATTACACCTCCAAATCCATCTCGCTCCTACAGGAAGGGAAGCAGCAACATATTTTTGACACAAACAAGCAGTTTGAAAGACTAAGGTTAAGGCTCTCTGAATTGCCTCCAATTTAGAGATTCTCATTTAATGGATATTTACCCATGGCACTCTTCTGTAAGAAAACTAATTTCCACTATGTTAGGTTGCAAAATAGTGAATATTTAATTATCATACTATTAAATAATGTGTTTTGCTGCTCTATTAATCCAATAAAAATCGTATTTACCGGAGGGATGTAAACAGAGAGAAAAAACAGAAACAAACCTGAGCAGTTTGAACCAGTTCATTGATGAGGTGGACCGCATGGTGGCAGTGGTCTGGCTGGCCCATCACCTGAGCAATTCGGTCAGGACTGACTCCATCATCTGGACGGCAAATACAAGGGACACAAAAGATCTTTAACTGCTCTAAGACTGCATACATATTTACTTTTGAGTGCTTTAAATACAATTCATTATGTAAAAGCCTGGGATATTTTAACTTTAGGTTTGGATTTCACAGCTCAAGTGAGTAGTGATTAAGAAGGGAAAAATGCAGATTTTTTTTATACATGTCTTTAGGATTTATATACATGTTGCGTTTCAACATTAATATGAGGACCAGCTTTAGGGATTACACATTTCTACTTGATTCCAAACATCAGGTCTCGTTTTCTCTTCTTACCTTGTTTGAACTGGATCCTGACCCCCGCATCGTTCTGAATCTTCTTGATCATTTCTCCGTTCCTGCCAATGATGATGCCGACAGCAAACCTGGGCACAACCACCTGAAGAGGACAGAGAGAAGAATTCAGAAAAGATTACAAATGATCTTATGCGAACAAATACAATCACATTATCTTAGCTGTCCAGCATTTTTTTTAAAGAAAACAAAAAGCTCTTACATCCAGACTGCTTCCCCCCATTTTGGATCCAAAGTCTGCCCTGCCAACCCTGAAGTCTCCTTGGTCCTTGTCTCGGATGAGCTTTACCACAAGTTCACGAGCTTGCTATAAATAAGATTGAAAGAGAAAAATCTTCATTAAAACTTTTGTTTTAACAAAAGAATGTGAATCATAAGAAATGTCCAGCTGCAATTCTCAATAAAAACAAAGAGGCTTTCAAATGACTGGATCACTGAAGGTATAAAATGTGTAAAATTGAGTGTAAACTGGCAAGCTAGCATCACACACTGAGCTCCTCTGAGACTGACCTGCACTTTGTGGGGATCCCCAGTGATTCTCAGGGGCTTGTCTGCTCCAGTGGGCATGGGGTCATCCTGAATCATTATCATCTGCACTCCTGTTCTCTCCTGCAGGGGTACAATCAGACAGGAGCAGAAAAACACACTGCAGAGTTACCCGGGGTCCAAAAGACTATTCACACTGAAAGGAGGAAATTCTGCCAAATCTCAAAGAACAGGTTTTTTATATTTTGATGTAATCTTGGCCATCTAGACAAGAAGCTGAAGATCTATGAAGGACGTACCAAGCCGCATCACAGCCAAATCAAGGAACGATTTAAAAAGGACTGGTATCTGTTAAAATACAGCGATCAAAATCTGACCCTTTAATTGTACTACACTGCATTTGTCCACCTCAGTCGTGGATCATAAATCTGTTATCTCTTGTCTCGTAATAGAGACGTTTACAAAACATTCACCTTGCCAAGAATGTGGTATAATTCAGTGTTTCCCAGGCTCTATTTCTGGGGACACACTTTTTTATAAAATTGTAAACCATTGCGACACACTTCACAACAGACTTCATCTATAAATCAAGAGGGAAGTTATGGGGAAATAAACGTTCCAGACCATTTCTACTACCATTTCTGCATCACAATATATTATCTTGAATAGGTAAACCAGACATTACAAAGAGATATACTTTTGATAAATGTGTTATGTTAAAACAAATGCAAAATACTTTATAAATGAGACCAAGTGCATACACTTAAGTGGAGTTGATAGCTGTAGTTCTTTCCGTCTCAGTAAAACAACCAAAATGTACGCTAGTCTTTCATATTACATTAATAGGCTACGACTATCAAACAAATAAAAACATCTAGGCTCCTCCATATGGCTAAAAGGTGTACTGCAACTTTAAATCTTAAATAAAACATCATGGAAGAATTTCTGCACATTTATTTGGCTACCTTATACATTGTTTTGTAGTAGAGCTGTGTTTAGTGCAGTTTACATGTCAACAACATCAGTGAGTCAAATGCTTAACAGCAAAAACTGTACACAAAAAGTACAGTTGTCAAAAGCACAATTTTACGGCAACTGTGTTTCATTTAGTGTGGTCTACTACCAGACCTGCAGTTGTTTGATGGTCTCTCCTCCTTTGCCGATGACAAGGCCAACTTTGTTAGCGGGGATGAGGATCTGTTGGATCGAACTGCCGTCCATGTCGCTGTGAAAGCCTGGCCCATACCGACACTGCTCCACAATCTCACTCAACAGCCTCTTGGCCTGACTGTGGGGGCGGAGCAAGAGATACATTTATCACCAGAGTTACAGACTCGACACAAAAAAACTCTACTCACATTTTTCTTTGTCAAATGTGAAAGAGGTGTTCAGGTGATTCAGTGACTAATTAAGTGGAGATGTGAAAAGAGATTTGAGTTCATGCCCTCTGTGTCACAACAATAGGGCACACTTTCAGTAAATCTGTCAGAGTTGAGACTTACTCAATGTTCTCTGGGCTTCCAGTCAGTGTGCAGGGTCTGTCCAACATGCCTCCACTGTCTGTAACAACATGAGCACAACAATTTAAGATACTGCACATATAGAAACACAAGTATGAATATACTTAAATATATTCAATATATTCACACTCAGACACACTTAATGTAACTGAGATCACTATGGCTGTTGGTATCAAAAGAGAGATTATTTTAACTGTTTTGTCTAAAAAGGGTCCAATTGGTGCAAGTTAATCTTGAAAATTCACACTTAAAGCAAATTCAAGGGGCTTTAATAATGTGTTTAGGCAGAATTTACCTGAAGCAATCTGGATCTTACAACCTGATTCCAGTTGAATTCTTGAGATCTGTTCTCCTCCTTTTCCAATGACTACAGAAGTGGGGGAGAGAAAAGGACAGTTTATGAGCCTTTTTGAATTTAGACAGGGGCCTTAAGCAGTGACCCAAAAACTGAGTAGAATGTCAATACTGATGATTACATGTCAAACACTAATACTGACTATAATGAACTGAAGAGCTACTTACTGAATCCCACCATCTTATCAGGCACTTTGTAGTCTTCCGTAGCAAGAGCCCTGGGAGAGATTAGGACATGATCAATAATTTACTCTGATTGCTTCTTTGATCTAAAACCCAAAGATATTTAGTTTACCGTCATAGGAGACGTACAAAAAACAGAAAATATTCACATTTGAGATGCTGGAACCAGTAAATTTAGTCATTGTTGTTTGAAAAAAAAAAAAAAAAAAGAGATTTAAATCATTAACAGAACAGAATTGCTTATTCATTGTCTGTTGATCAACTGATCGACTAATTATTTCAGCTGTAGAAATTAGTTGAATTATTGTTTTGTTAAATTTTGTTTACAAACGGTTTCTGGTCCTAGCTTCTCAAAAAGATTTGTTGCTTTTTTATCTCCTAGTAAAATTCATTTCTTCTCTTTTAAACTACAACATAGGTTTTTGATCAAACAAACAGTCTGCAAGTAAACAATTGTTGATTGCAAAAATAAGTCTGCTATGATAAAAAATAAAATAAATAAAAAACTGATTTCAAAACGACTTAACACTCTGAACCACACAACCCACTGGCAGGTTTGAAAGGCTTGTTTTGCTAAAAAAAAGGATTGAATACAAAAATAAGAAATCCCCAGTCACTGGATCACAGAATCTAAAATGAAATTATTCAGGACACACAAATCCCAGTTTAAACCTATTCAATGTAACCACTAAGTAGACTCCAGAGGGCCCAAAGAAAAAACAGCAACCCAAAATCTTTAGAGCCCAAATGCAGGTTCAATAATGATCAAGGGTCACTTCTACTTTTCTGGCCTCGAAAACAAATTTGATTTCTACGGGTATATGGGTGTTAAAATGGTTACACCAGTATTCTCCCCCGCCATGTAACACTGTGGGGAAATTGACTAAACAAAAGTTTTAATCATCTATTCCTCTTTTTTGGGGGGGAAAACTATTTCAAATGTAAACAATACATTCTGTGTCTGAATTATCGGTTTGTATTGCTGTTAAAATAGTCACTATGAAAGGAAAGAAAAAACATCAATATAACAGGTGACCAGTTACTTTAGAGCGGTAGTGTATCTGCAGGTGAGAAAAAGAGGCCGCAGTGAGTAAAATGTGACGGGAGCAAAATATGCCCTGAAGCTGCTTTGGGTTCAGAGGGTCAACTGAGGCACAGAGAAAATACTAGGAATACAACTAAGTGCATCAAAATGAACAGAAAACACAGATGTGAGGAGGCTCGGCTCACCTTTGATGTACCATTGCTCCGAGGTGGTTCCCTACTGAGAGAGGGTGAGAGGAAAGCAAATAAATTAATATGAGAAATAATCTGAGATCATGGTAAAACATTTTTTAGAAGCAGCAAAAGGAAAAACAACGAGTCACAGAGGGGATGGGAGCAGATGGATATAGTCCTGCCAATCCTTCCTGTTTGTGTCTGACCCACAGCGGGGGGCTTTCACCAGCATGGTAATCAGGCCTGTGAGTGTTTGAGTGAGTGTTTCAATCAGAAAAGAGAGGCAGCAGCCGGGTCAGTGGCTGCTGGTCCTGAATTGCATTTTGACAGGTAGCACCAAGCAAGGGTCCTGCAGGGTCAGTGGAGGATGTGCTGCCATGAACGTGAACACCTGAGTTGATATCTAGCAACTTCAAATCAATTTTATGGTTGTTTGCACTGATTTCACTTCCTCTGAAAATGCACCGGGGTTAACGCTTGAGAATGGAACAGCTATGAATATAAAACAGGAGGTGTACCGCGTTTATACAAGGACAGGACTCCAAGATAAAATGGGAATGCCTTGAGTATATTTGTATACTTGTACATTTGATGACTAAATACTGAGAGCTAACTGCAGTGCTACAAACATACCATTCCTGTTATTTCCCTATATGGCAAGGACAATCCTACACATGTAGATATGTAATATACTACTATATTGTAGGACAACCTTCAAAGAGAGAAACTGAGGACATATTGTTGCACACAGTGTGTCAAACGAACCTAAACCTGAATAGCATTCAATTTATCTATCCATGCTTTCAGGGCTGAATTATCATACAAACAACTGTGACAAGATAAGAGGAGGACGGGATAAATAGCTAGTGTTTCTGCTTCATGGACATGATATGGATGAAATCTTTGTTTGATATGTGCTCGAGGGACAGCAAGATAGAAGGACACGTTTTTTCACAACAGTGCAGTGTCAAGATACTCAATACTTCATAGAAACATGAAAACACAAAACCATGGCTCTCAATTCAGACTGCAGTGTTCCGACTGCATAGTTCCTTTTCTTTGAATGCATTTGTTGTGGTTTATGATCCCTCCCTAATGTAATATGTAAGCCAGGGATGCAACGATCCCAGTATCTGTCATTGGTCAGTTACGGTGCTAATGTACTTTAAAAAAAAACACTCCGATACAACCGCACCAGATACCACAGCGTGCATTATCATGGGCACCTGCAGCCATTTTCTCAATAATTCTCCACCGCATCAATTAGTTTAGCTGCGAGTTTGTCAGCTGTGTTTCTACCTAGCATACTCTGACAGGGTTTCTGATAATTAAAATGAACGTAAACAATGCAAATTTAAAGGGAGAAAATAAAGTGCTTTGGAAATATTTATTATTTTAGGCCTCAAGGACACACTGAATGTAAACAAAAAAAAAATACCTCCAAGTCAAACCTGATCATAACAGTTTTGTTATGTGGGGGATGCTACTTGTTGGTATACTTTGCACTTGCTTGTATAAATCTCAAAAATGTATTAATTAGGTTTAGTTTATAGGCAAAGCTTACGGTTGCAGGTATGTTTTCTTCGCACTAAATCCTAAGGTTGTATAACAGCATCACCTGACTGAAGAAATGCTGTCACAAGCCAAATATTTCTAATTATTATTGTTGTTGCTGTTGTTGTTATTCCATTATCACAGTTTAGTTCCTTTGTTTGCTTTTCACTATTATCACTGACTTTATTCTGTACAAAATCTGCCGTGTGAGAATGTATGACAAGGCTAATAAATTATGAGATGAGCCTTGTTCAAAAGTTAAACATTCTGCAGCCAAGCAACCCTGATATGTTTGCATTTGTACTGAAGGCTTCTTACCTCCATTGTCTAGTGAACGTTTTTGACCTCCGAAGCCATAGAGGGAGGGGTCTATGACCGGAGGGGAACTGTTCATGTTGGGCATCTGGTCTCCTCCCATCTTGGCTGCCATCTGGAGACACAGAACAGTGAAAGACATGGAATAAAGGTGAAAAGTGGATATGTTATGATATTATGAAGTTGGGCTTTGACAAATTCATCTGTTGCAGATTGTTATCTTTATGACAACAGCTGAAAAACAGCACTTTGTACATTGTAACAGCAGCTTGAAGCAGTCTAGACTACCGAGGCTCGTGTTTTCCTTGAAACATGGTTCATATGCCAGGTCTCACTGACCAAATTGTTTTCATGCTTTCACTGACAAATAACATACCATCACAACACAAGTCAGTTCCTCCACAAATTGGATTTGCCCCTAGATGGAAAAGATGGTCAAATCCCATATTTACCTCCAGTGATCGTAAAACTACTTTAATTGCCTAATTGATTTTTTTAAATCTGAAAAATGGATGGATGGAGCTTTGTTCAAAGTGGCATCAAAAAGGTGATTTAATTTTATGATTTTCTTTGTTGTATTTTAAACTGTTGTACTGTAATCTTTTCAAGCTGTTGTCAAGCAACAGAAGTTGCAGTTAGCTTAGCCAGCTAACTTACTATCAAAAGTTTCATATCCTGCAGCTTGACCTGCAACGGGACCACGGCTGATATTTAGTTTAGACAGGAGCAGCTGTACAAGACCTTTGCCTATGGTAAATAAAAATAGGCAAAAGTGTCATTTAAATCAATATCAGCTGTGGGTACTTGACCAGTTTTACTCTCCGTACCAAAAAAAGTCTCGGCTCATCTCCAACCCCTAGTTATGTCACGTAGAAACACAGTTCAAATAAACAACAATTAGTTATCGTTTACTTTTGCGGCTCAAAATCAAGGGAATGATCACCTGTACATTTCTGGTGAACGCAGACACATTTCACTACACGTTTCTCTTTTAATGACCCCCGCAAACAACTTCAAGTAGAGTGCAGTTATTTGCTTCACAGAGTATCTTAAAACCAACCTATTTCTATTTTTAAAATCCTCCACTTGCCAAACTAAAGTAGATACTTGTGTTCTACAGTGATGGACATTTAAATCTTCACTTATGCTGCACGAGAGCACCAACAGCATTTTCCACTACCCGTTAATCTGCCACCTCTCCTTCCATACAAAAGTATAGCATTTCAGAAAATTACACCAAATTGGCATCCGTGCCTGACTGGAATTTCTTTCACAATATGAAAATATAGTGACAGCAATTAGAGTCTTCCATCACCTCCAGGGATGATTATCTACTTCAGAGCCCACCAGTTGAAGTGAGAGGGGAGCGATGGAAATAAGGAGGAAGAAAGGGAAGCAGGTGTGGGGCTGCTGTTTTCCCTGACATTCTGTAGCCACATGTATGTCGAGCAGCATGCAAAGCATTTGAGCTGGAAGTCAATGCTCAAGAAAATGCTTATACTCCAAGTTTAATTAGTTTCAGTTATTTCACTACAGCGGAGCAGATACCTGAGGAAAAGTTTTATAAGCTGTGTTCACAACAGTACGAGTGTAGGTTATTATTGGATTTGACAGTATTTGTTTCGACATGTTGAGTTCAGAGTTTTAGTTTAGAAGATAAATTAATTTGAGTGTATCTTGTTTTATTAATTACAATTCAAAGTGTTAACTGTTGATCAGCTAGCTGCAGCAACATTATTCAAGTCACACTTATCTATTGCTTGTTCAGTGAGAGGCAAATATCAAGTAAATTCCACCAGCATACACTGAGTTTATAATGAACCGTAGGATTCAAACGCATGCGTAAGGACGGATGCTCAGTCGGAAAGATCACCGACTGATGGAATGCACCTCGTCCATATTAAACCAGCTATATTTAAAAACTCAAATTATTCTCTCTGTGTCAGCCCTCCATCCTCACCTATTCAGAACAATCTCCACAGTGGATAAATCTGAGTTACCACAATTATGGTCGAGTCACATGCGGGGGGCTGAGTGGCATTAATTTAAAAACATTCTCTCTCTTTGATCAATCATTTTAAATGTCAATATAGGCAGAAAGAAATAATTCAGCTTTGGCCAATAACTGGTAATTGTGTTGATTATTTTTTATTAATTTTCAGTGGATGCATGCTTTTTGGCGTAATCTTTTAACAGTTTAATATAGATGTGGAATTAGGTGTGAGGAATTATTGTTGATTTGGGTCACTAAGACCCTTTCAGAAATCTTTATAATAAACTACACCGAGTATAACTATAAATTAAGTCTTACCAGCTTGGAGGATCAAAGAACCTGGACTTACTATGACAAATTGACTTTGTCTGCTCCAGATTTACCTGAGTTTAGGACATATAATCAGAGATGCATTTGCGTGCACATAAACATTTGCTACAGAGGCGTCACGCAGTCTATTGGATTTTGTGGTAAACTGTCCGTAACAAACTGTCTGTCTTACAGTAGAAACCACTCGATATTCACTGAGGCCTCTGGGTATACACTACTGTGGACTGGACTGGCCTCCAAGACCAACTCAACTCCTGGAAGGCAATATTGCTTTGTGAATATTTAAAGTAATAGAAACTACAGTCAGGTTTCATACATTAAGTCTAAAAATAACAAGTGAAATCATGTGACATGTGGTCACATGGGAACAGGGGTATGTATAGTTTATATTTAGGGTCCAAGAACACCTTGTATATTGGGTGCTGTGGCACAGCTGTTTGGTCACAGATCTACACTATGCATGAAACTCAGTTTTCACTCAATGTGGTCTTCATATTTTGCAAGAATTGGTGTAACTGTTTTCATTAGTTTGCAGTGGGCTAATGTTAATTGTTATGTTCAGGATACAAATGGGTACATTAAGTGATGTTGTGACACTGGCACTTGGAAAAATAAATAAATAACAACGTGGGAGAATTACTGAAGAGGTCAACAACTGGTGATTAAGGCTATTGAGTTTTAAAAATTGTGGCCTTTACTTTTGTTTACTCTGATAATTCTTTAACAATAAAAACAGCAGTTAACATGAAATGCATTGCAAGACCATTTCAACTCATGCAGCTAAAAGTTTTAAATGTCAGTTGCTCCCACTGGCTGCTCACTGAGTAGAGAGAATCAGGCGACAGCTATAACTGCATCTGTGGGAACAGCTAACAAACATCAGTGTCAAGAAGCATTAAAACAAGGCCTCCACTTCCTATCGCTCAGATTTATGCTACATCAGTGTCATATGAAAACACTGACTTCCCTTTTCTATAAAGTACATGGAGGCATGCAATAATCCGCAATGTAACGTCTGCAAAAACTCAATATGGCGGACATGAATAATTTCTTTACAAGGGTTAATATGTAATTCACTCGGATGATAATCTTTTATTATTAACAGTATCTATGGCCTTCTGCAATTAATGTTGCAAGAGTGAAAGTAGATAACTAACAGCTAAAGCCCTTGTAACCTACTTGTTGCCACTGCTAAGAGGCCGACATGAAACGTTCCTGCGGCCGCTTTTTGTTTTAATCGGAGATCTTGTGTACATGGTGAGAAAGTGGAGGAAGGAGGGCTTATGGAGGGATTTAAAAGCGGACAGTGACATGTACTTTACATGTCGTGTGTGTTGACTACGTGTTCCAAATTCACCAATAATGAGCATTAAGCTCAGTATCTGTTATGCAAACATATTTATACACATCTTTTTACAATGGTATGAATGATGGGATTAAAAACATGCAGGGACACAGTAGGCTGTTTGGGTTATAATCTACACAGGGGGGAACTCAACTGGTAGCTGTGTGACTAAAGTCCAATTCACACAAGTGATATGCTATCTTCTACTACAGTTCCTACTTTTCATGAACCCAATGGTAGCCTGAAACTTAACAGTGAGGGATCAGTGGGATACATATTGAAGTTACATTTTTATTTTCTGATATTTTCCAGGCAGCAATGGAAAAAAACAAGTGTGCTCAGCAGGAGTGGAGGGGGGGTTATTTGTACAGATGACGTTACACTACATGGCCTTACTCCAACGCTGCACACACACACACGCACACACACACACACACACTAGCTAGCTAGCCAACATCAGCTGCTAGCTTACTCACATGTGGGCTAAGACACACACAAAAAAGATAGGCTTCACGTTGTGTGTGCACGCGGGGCTGACTGTAGGATCGCACGTGATCCCTGTTTAAGCTCTAAGTGCGTCTCTGTAAAGTGGAGCAACAGACAGACACACCAAAGCTAACTCAAGAGCAAAAGACTAGCACGCTAACTTTTTGACAGCGTGTCAGGCAGCTCGGCTGTTAATGATTCATGTCCAAACTCAATACAGATCGTGCTAAAAGGCTATCAAACTTGTGTTGTGGGCAAGTTAGCTAAGCTAAGCTAACAGCAACTTCTGTTCCTTCACAACAGGTTGCAGTTTTGTCGGGTTAACTCAATAAAGTTGCACAAACTTCGACCATAATAGGAGGCCTTCGTGTTTGGCGTCGGGCACGGTTTGTGTGGTCGCTTTGACGGCGTTTGCTCGGTTATTTAACGCGTCTTGGTCCCGTCTAAACTCTAATCTGGCTCGGCTACTTGTGTTAGCTCGCTAGCTCACTGGGTACATGAGGAGTGTTTGTAGTAGGGGGTCCGGGGTGCCCCGACACACGTCCTGCCCGGCTCTCCACGTGTTAACATGTCGTCCGTGGTCCGAAAGCACTACACCTGTGTTCGCCGGAGAGCTCGTGTTACCTGTCGGACCCGGCGTATCGTGTCTGCGAAGTCATCTTTCGTTCCGGGCTGAGCCACCGAGGCCTGTCCCTGAACCAGCTCCGCCATCATCATCATCCGCCTCGGCAGCTGAGAGCCACACTTTAAAAAAAAAGGAAAAAAAGATCAGCACACGTGCCAAACCAAAGCTCCGCGAGCCAGATGATCTCGCGAGTTGATCGAGCACCACATTGCATGAAGGCAAAGACAGACCATAACGTATATTAAACATGTTATGTCATGAATGTCTTTTATATATCCAGCTTTTTAAAAAAAAAAACTGATTTATTATAAAGTTCATCTTTTTTTTAAACTGATTTACACACACACACACACACACACACACACACACACACACACACACACACACACACACACACACACACACACACACACACACACACACACACACACACACACACATATATATATATATATATGTAAATCAGTTTAAAAAAAAGATGAACTTTATAATACAATTGCAGGGTTGTTATTTTAGGATGTTATAATGTTATATGTTTAGATGTTATATGTTATATGTTTTATATATATATATATATATACAGTAGCAGTCAAAAGTTTGGACACACCTTCTCATTCAACTACTTTGAAGAATCTAAAATATAAAACATATTCTGGTTTGTTGAACATTTGTTTGTTTACCACATAATTCCATATGTGTTCCTTCATAGTTTGGATGTCTTCAATATTAATCTACAATGTAGAAAAAAATAAAAATAAAGAAAAAACATTGAATGAGAAGGTGTGTACAAACTTTTGACTGGTACTGTATATATTTTTAAAGAAAGTTGTCGATGCTGCACAAAAACCTTCAAAATATCCTTTAACTTAGGTTTCAGGACATTTAAGGTATCCAACATTGATATATTAGCAGTAGAAAAATCTAATTTTAATGTTTGGAGAAGTATTTGGATTCATTACTTAAATAAAACTAGTAATACCACCATTTAAAATAAAATCATACTCAAAGAAAGCCCTGGATTAAACCCTAACCCTAACCCTAACCAAAGACAAAATAAAAGTATCTAAAAAAATATATACAGTACAAGTAAAAAGTTTGGACACACCTCATTCAACTACTTTGAAGAATCTAAAATATAAAACATATTCTGGTTTGTTGAACATTTTTTTGTTTACCACATAATTACATATGTGTTCCTTCATAGTTTGGATGTCTTCAATATTAATCAACAATGTTGAAAAAAAAAAAAAAAAAATAAAGAAAAACCATTGAATGAAAAGGTGTGTCCAAACTTTTGACTGGTACTGTATATATATATATATATATATATATATATATATATATATATATATATATATATATATATATATATATGTGTTTAGATGTTATTTCAGATGTTCATAACACATCAGCTGTGTAACCAGGTGTTTTAAAATATGTACTGGCAACTGGAATCCCATATCTTTGTATGTACCAGTCCAATTGATTTGATTCTGATTCTGGTATAATTAAGCCCTCTACATTTTCTATACTTCCCATGCATTGAGGCGGTTGTGGCTCAGGTGAGAGACCTGGTCGTCCTTAAATAACAAAGTTGGCGGATTGATCGCTGGCTACTACTGTCTGCATGCCAAAGTTGCTATCTGGGCTCTTTATTGTAGCCTTGGTCAAGGCCTCTATGCCAAAAAGAGAGCCATGTTGAGTTGTTATTCAGCTACCAGAGACATCTGCACTGTGCCAACTTGCTCCCTCGTGTGCCTCAATGTTGGCGGTAATCTTGTTAAAAAGGAAATATTTATAGTCCTATCATTGTTAGCTGTCTTGTCAGAATAAAAAGAATCCCATCCGGCCCAAAAAAACACATAGAGGAATATTGTTTTTTTTCCTTCAGCACATGTGGAAACATCTTGTTGCACATCTGGAAAATGCCAGCAGCCAGACAGAAGAAAGTAAAATTGCTGCAAATTTCCAAACTGTTTATGCAAAACAGTTCCTGCTCCATAAATTGTGTCCAAACCACAATGAGCAAAGTCTGAGCAGTAAGGACTTAAATGATTGTGCAGTCCAGCAGAGTTAGAAACAGTTATTTCAGGGGGGGTTTTCTGAGTGTCTGATAAAGCTTTTTTTTCAGGATGAATGCATTTGGATCATTTTCTAAATGATGTACAGTGGTGCATCCACACTGATATTAAACATTTATATCTGTCTGATCTCTTCTGGCCCAAAAAATTATTTTAAAACATGACACAGCATAAGCAATATGAGTAAATGCACAAGCCAAAATTTGATAACATTTGTGCTGTTTTTTAACACTTAAATAACTGTCTCCCTGTATGGATACATATATATATATATATATGCAACATGCTCATGCAGCTGCTTGAACAGAGATGATTGACCTCGAACTTGAGACAAGCAGATTGGCGTGCTGCGTTTTACAGACATCCGTACAGATATCAATTTCCCTTCCTTGTCAGCCCCCGGGCATGTTATCACCTCCAAAAAAGAAGCAGGGAAATTAAGTGGGAGCTGAAGGCTGTTCCCAGACCAGGACCTCTAAATGAAAGCCCTCCAATTTAGCATGACTGAAGTGTATGATCCCGGCTATTCTAACATATTGCTACCATGTGCTGTTCAATGTATTCATTGTGGCTGGGAAATGATTTTTTGAGCTCTGGTATCAAAGGGTAAGTCAGGTGGTGGTCGTCATATACAGCCGGGAGATGCAGACATAAGCATGGCGCATTACACACACACATTATCACACACACATTATCATGAATTCAGGTCCCCATCTGGTCAAACAGCCTAGAAAGTAAAGGCAGTTAAAGCAGGTGTGGATCTCTGGCGGCCTGCCAATCAAGCATTGGGAATTGACTCAGAGTTGACCAAGTGTGTCTGTGTGTGTGTTTGTGTGTGAGTAGCTGTGGTTACCGTAGCAGGCTGATCAAGTGTCACACACAATCACAGCTTCCTGCCTGTCATTGTCTTGCAGAGAATAGACTCTTGTTCCCAGGGTTCACCGTCGTCAATGGACTGCATCTTCAGCAAAGCACTTGCTCTCTCAAGAATAAAAAATGTCAAGAAATCATCAACGCGTGCTGAATAATTGATCCACTTTTCTTTTCATTTTGATTTCAATGAAGTGTATTAAAAAAACGTGACGTTTTTGAGGTCAGACAAGTGGCCAGACATGCCCACCTGGACAACCGAGCATTTAGTAAAAGGAACATCAATATTGGCACACTTACTGTTTTTAACTACTGAGCTTTTACCTCCTCCTTTCTCCTCTTCAATCTCAAAAGAACGAGCAATATGAAACTGTAATTGCTTAATAATTGCCACAGTTCTGCTATGGGCATACATTTCTAAAGAGAGGATACAAGAAACGGATAGTGTTTCATTGAGAGACCTCTAAGGTATCCCTGCATAGCTTCCATTCATGAACACATTGTTCATGCAGTGGGAAGCAGTGAATAAAAAGGTAGTGGCTCTAACATATTTCTACTTGTCATATTTGAAAAACACACTGGACAAAATACATCCATCTAACCATCCATTAGCTTCCGCTTATCCTTATTATTTTACTATTCTGTGATCTATTCTAACATTTTTCTGATAATCTGCTAAACAAGTGGTTCACCAGTTCTATGGTCACTTATAACATTGTCGAACTCACGATGGACAGTAAAAAAAAAAGGATGAAATCAAAGCAACACAACCAGAAATATTGTCTTTTATTCCACAAATGATTCTTACTTGCCAAAAACGTGTGCCTAAATTACCCACAATGCAACTTGAGCACCAACAGTTTGATCAGAGATTCAGATAAGTTATGCTAGTAGTCTTTTAACTGTGCATATACATCTTCCAATTTCCAGTCTATTGTTCTAACTACAGTTGAATTAGATTTTGTTGTTGTTTAATGTGATGTTGGAACTTTTGCATTAACTCAGGAATATATGCATATAAACTTTGCTAGATCAGTTTAAATCTCTGTCAGTGGAATAAAATATTAATAAATGAACTGTAGAAAATAAATCGTAAGGGAATATTATCCGTCACCAGCATCAGAAAACCACAGACTGAAATAACAACACAAATGTTGAGAGAAATAAAAATAAAGTGGAGAATAAATAAATAAAGTGCATTTACTGCAAAATAAAATACATTTTCAGAGAGTGAATAAAGAAAACAGGAAGCAGGAGTATTATGGGGAGTAGGAACAAACAAACAAAATAATCTCTGACAGGTAACATCCTGTCTTGAGAGAGAAGATTGACGGATGAAAAGGATAAACAGACCAGCTTTGTCCAATAAAAGGAGGCATACACTTCTTCCTCGTTGTTTTTTACCTCTCTTCTATTTTACTTTGCAGTCTCCTCCTCCTCCTCCTCCTCCACAAGCCACTTTGCTTTGATTCAGCTCTGTATCTGTATTTTAAATGACTCAATTACATGGGATCCCGCGGTGAAAATTACGGATGTTTTCCACTATTTCTCTCCACTGGGACACCATGACCCCTCCCCGGCTCCAATAACCCCCCTCCTCCTCCTATTTCCTTCATCCCTCTCTCCCGGCCTCTCTCTCCACCTGTCCTATTTTCCTCCTCTCCCACAGTTGCCTATTTTTTCTTGATGAACGTTTATTTTGCTCTGTGTATCTGAGAGGGAATAATAGCTAAATGGTCTTGTTTGTGCGCTCTCGGCACGCTGAGCTGACAAAGAGTGTTTTGCAGGTAATTCTTCTGCTGCGGCCACACAACAAGCCACTGAAAAGACTTTCTTAAGGATGACAGGAGGTGCTGTTCAAATCGAAACACCAGGCATGACAGAAATAAAAGCACAAGCAACAGGCAGAGCTGCAGAGACAGACAGTGTTTTTTTTTTTATTCATCTGAAGCAAAGCAGTGTTGTGATTCTTTTCAGCACTTTAAACCCACAGCTTACAGGGGTCTGAGGCATTTTAAAAGTGGAATCTATCTTTGATGTACTCTGTAGGTGCTGAATATACTTTCAAGATATAACCCTCTCCGAGGCCTACTGCTGTGTTGTTCACTCACTGAGGTGCAAGACGGCAAATAATGCTCAACCCAAAGTGTACGGCTGGAACAGCTTTAGGTTGGCAATACATCCACAAGCCCCATGAAGCAAAACAAGTCTTCCTCATTTCATGCAAACAAAACATCACAGATCTTGGCCATCTTTATTCGTTGCTATGTTGTTTGTGACTTAAAGGACACAAAAACTAAACATCTGTTCCATTGTCAGGGTAGTAGCCTGAAGGCACTGTATTATAATCCCTTAATATTACTACTTCTTCTCTAAGACAGGCTTTATGAATTTATGGAGTACAACAGGTATTTTACTTGCAGATACCACCTTTAATGCCTTAGACAGCCATGCCCAGAGGTGTTTTTGGGTTGTCTCAGGATTGCCTAGAGGGAGTTTCTTTATATTTGGCACAAATGTCCACTTGGACTCAAGGATGTACTGATTAGTATTTGGTGGTCAAAGGTCAAGGCCACTCTAAACTCATAAAACCAAATTAGGCAATAACTCAAGAATCACATATGCTAATTATGACAATTTCTCACAAATGTCTAATAGGATAAAATGAACAAGTCAGGATATTTTGGACAGACATGGATGTAAACTGCAACATGACTGGTTGGCAAAGGCATACAACGTATACATATACATACATGTATATGATTACAATATATTGTCTGACTGCACCTACGTTGTGTATCTGTTGAAAGGAAGTAGTAAAAGCAATAAACATTTGATCAAAAATAAAATCCTTTCACTATAATTTTATAATATACTTGCTAGGCCCACTAATGAAGCAAATTAAACACCCGACCCAAACAGCCTGCATACCCTGTGGTGCAATTGAGGCACCATCGGAAATAACCTACACTGCATTACCATCCATCATAACACACGCCATAACAACCAAATAACCAGCGGCATTAAACATTTAGATCGGCCAAGGGATTCACTGAGAGTGGGGAAGACGAAGCTGCCAGGATAGCCTCCTTTAACCTGATAGGGCCCCACATCCATTCACCACCTCGCAGACCAACAGATCGAAGAACATAAAAGAATGTGTGCCAGCAAACAAACCCCACCAGTAGACCCCTGGGAGAGGAGGAGAAGGGGGGTGGGGGGGCACAGGAGCCAAGTCTCTTTTTATATGAGGGAGATAAATCTATTGATTTGAGATCAGCGTGCTGCATTACTGTTGCTGCCCCGAAGGATCTGGGAAGTGGAGGAGGGTGTAATGGTGAAGGTGGTTAGTGGCATGGTCATAGATATGGTGATTTTAGTCTGTTTGTTGGTCCATGACTTTAGTCCAGACTAAAATATCTAAACCAACTACTAGATGGATTGCAATGAAGTTTTGTACAGACATTCATGGTGCCCAGAGGATAAATCCATATGAAGATGTAAACATTTGTTGCTTTAAGGGAAACAACAATTGGACGGATTGCAATATCATTTGGCAAAGTTGTTTACGTTCCCCTATGGATGAGTTGTGAACACTTTGGTGATCCCTTGACTTTTCATCTAATTCCATCATCATGTCAATATTTAAGTTTGTCCAATACTTTTGTTTCTGACTGAATACCTGCAAAGCCAATGACATTCTCATCAGCCTCAGCTACAGTATACTTTGTGTTTAGTGCTGATGAGCAAATGTTTGCATGTTAACACGCTAAATAAAGACAGTAAACATGGTTAACATTTGACCTTAACGTATTATCAGGGTTGTCATTGTCAGCTTGTAAGCATGCCTGAAGTGAACTGAAGTTGGTCTGTATACGTGAAGTAGGAACAGGCAGGTTAATGCCAGGCTTAACAGGTCTGAACAGCAGCCAAAGGATCTGTCCGCAGACAAGTAGCAGATTGACACTGCTGTTTAGCAAACAACATGGATCTGCGATCACAGCCGGTCAAACACATACTGAGGCTCCCAGATTTGCTTTCATTACATTACAGTCTGTACTGTGGTGAGCCTGATGAAAACGTAACCTGTCAGGAGTGAACTTACAGT
Organism: Anoplopoma fimbria; assembly: GCF_027596085.1. NCBI lineage: Eukaryota > Metazoa > Chordata > Actinopteri > Perciformes > Anoplopomatidae > Anoplopoma > Anoplopoma fimbria. The sequence goes on along the minus strand of NC_072462.1, from coordinate 14,717,865 downwards.
TCATTTAGAAATATATACAGCTTAATTTGAGCCAAGAGTTGCGTAGCATAGTTTAGCATTATGGAAACAGCTGCTCTGTCCAAAGGTAACAAAACCAAGAAACAAGGCGACCGCAAAATTACAGAAAGTCACTCCTCCTGGCCAAGACTTGGTCCAGCACAAAAACCTTCTGTAACCAGCTTGTTTTTACGCTTTGTTTTTAGTATGGATTAAACAAACAAGAAAAAACACATTCATATTTTCAAAAATGGTCAAATTGTTCCGATAATTGTTCTCTTTTCGATGGAATTTATCAAGAAGTTAGCAACCTAAAACTTAACACAAGCACAAATTCAGCGAGAGCAACTATAACAAGGTAACTTAATCCCGCATTGAAAAAGGTTATCGATTCTTGTTAGCCCCGTAGAGCCTGCAAAATCCGGTCTAGTCAATGCTAGTGGGTGGTTGAGCTCCATTTTGTTGTAACAGGAGACCGGGAAGTCATCACACTCTTTAACCCTTTTAGTTGGGCAACATTGAGCAGCAGGCAAAATATTTCTATTTTTCCATCAATATTTCATCACAGGCTCAGGCCAAACAAAGCCAGGGGCTTTGACCGTAATGGTCCCATCTGTCTATAGATCGAGGACATCAGTGTATGGGTGTCCTTTGACACCAGAAAATAGGCTTCGACATCAAGGAAAAACACTGCACTCACACTCACAGGATCCATGGATGTTAGCTATAGCCTGGAAGGCAAAGTGTATCCTGCTTTATTTGGATGGTTCCTCACAGATGGTCTCTTCATGTTGTAGCAGGAGATCAAGTTTCAAGAGTAAGAATTCCAGCTACTAGGACAAATCAGCTCTGTTCAAGTTAATCAATGGCGTGATCTGAGCCACAGTATTCATTAACAAATTAATACCAATAACAACTGTTGGAAATGTCTACTCCCCACGTAGTTGATAAGTTTGGGTTTGTTTTGAGTCACTTTCACAATATTTATTTGGGCAGCTACCACATCAAGAAAAGTTAGTCATCCTCACATCCTGCACACTTGTATTTTAGTTTTAAAAATATGAGCTGATCAACATCTGGTTGTTGCCATTTACTCATCTCCATCTAGTGCCATCATGGATATAAAAAGTATAAATATAAATAATTTATCAATACTAAGCCAGCATTATTGGCATGGTATCCTGGCCTGTAAATCGCTCATTGTTTCTTAGCAGTAGGAGAGTGACCTCATCATCTTTGCCAGGCCCATTAGCTTTCTGCACAAACCACAGGGGACCAGTCCATTAACCCCTTACCTGCTAAGTAAAGTAGCATTAAGTGAAATGTTCAAAAAACAAGGAGTAATTGGCATTTTATTGAGCTATCACTGCGTGGATAAAAGATGATATGATAGTGGTAAAAGCAAAAAAAGAGAAGAGTAGCAGTCAAATACAGAAGGAATGAAAAGAAGGAAAACCCAGTGATCTGATATACTTATATTAAATTTGTAATATGTTTAAGTAGCAAATGTTTGAATTTTTTATGCACAATTTCAATTAAATGTCAAAATCTGGAGAAAGACAGGATACAGCTCCCTGGGCTCAGGTTACACAAACCATAGTGAAGGGGAGCCACTTCTGCCTCTAATCGGTGGTAATTAACCCCCATGGTCATTGTTCTTGTCTCATTGTGTTTAAAGAGGAGAGGTCAGGGAACATGGGGGCCTTTTCCACACAGACAGGTAGCTGAAGAACACAGATTGAATGACAACGAAATATTCTGATAGGTGAAAGACATTTGTGTGTGCTTTGTTCCAGTTATTCTTTATTTGTTCCCACAATATCACTGTTGCTGAGTGAAAACCTGGCAATTCTAATGTTAGTAATTTTTGAGTTTGTGCTTGAAAGTAAGCTCGGCTATGAATGCGAGGTCATCAGCCAAAAAAATATTATTTTTTATTTTTGTTTATAAAAAGTACAAAAATATTGTATCATTCATTTTTACTGCAGCACCTACCTACATTTTGATTGACAAGGTACATCATAATAATTAAACTATAAAAAGCTTACTTAATAAAATACAAGGAAAACAAAAAAACTAATAAAACCTATACCTCATACAGAAGTGTGTTTAAAATAGTGATTTAAAAGCAGATAGTGAACTGGCAAGACATAAAGAGAATATTAGAGATTAGAGGTATTCACAAAAAAGTAAGACTCACTTTCCAGTTATCAATTATAAGCATTACTCAGAACACATTTTGGATTGCCAGGTTGTGAAAATCACTTTGGCTGACCTCCTGGAAAAGGCCTGTGAACAATCCAGACCACGATCCATGTATTGACAGCTGCTGTCTGGTTGAAATAGTTTGTAAACCCTCTCTTAATGACTTAATAACACTTTATAACTGCAGATTTGATGAGTTATGGAAAGTTAGAAACCCAGGTTAATTTATGAATGGACTAACAACCTTTTTAACTGAATTATAATACAATATAGCTACTAGTTTCAACTTACAAACCACAACTTAAAGGGTGTCTCATTAGAAAGTGTCACCAAACATCTCATCAAGTGTCTCTACACTTTCTTGTTCTCTCAACCCTTAAACCATCCATTTTCAACATGGCTACCCTCTCATCGCCAGCGGCCCTCTTCACTTCATCTCAAGAGGTCATAGACCCTGATCCTGAACAATAACCTCCTTTGTATGTGTGCTGTCGGAGAGTGACAAGGACTTGAAGGTTAGTCGACCTGGACTCCTGAGGAGACACGGTTGCACAGGAGTGTCCATTAGGGCTCCGTCCTATGGCGCCGCCGACTTTCATGTTGCGCTATTGTTACACAGCTCTCCCCTGAGAGGTGAACACAGAGTGGGTAATGAGGGGTAATTGGTACAGGGTCAAGGATGATTAATTCCCTTGGTCAGGTGTCAGCTAGTTTTCATACCTGTCTGGCTGGGTAGACGTGTAGGAGGGAGGGGACGGGTGCAATATGAGACGTGGTAGGTGAGTGGGTAAGTGGATGTGTGTCCAGGCGCGCACATACATAAAGAAGTCTGTGCTTAAGTAAAACTAAGCCCATAGAGAACCTCCCTAACTTGTATTCTTGAAACAAAACACACACATTGTACAGGACTGCTTTCACATCAGCAAAGATTCCTCGGGATCATATCTTTCCATAAACAAAGTTGAAAGGTCACCACGATCCTCCCCCTCCAACCACTGAATCTAGATTGAGATTGATAGCTGTCCCCATCCCTCCTACCTCCCCTTCAGCTTGACTGACTAATCTGAATACCTCTCCATCCATCCCTTCATTCTAACCGGGCAATTTTGAACACTGATTATCTTGCAACCTGTGAGTGCGCGACAGTAAATGCAGGGGCTGGCTGGTAATTGACCAGGCAAAGACTGAGACGCCTGCCGTGTAATTGAGCAGGAGCTGAGGGGCTCTTGCAGGACTGAAAGGGTCTGAGGATCCCTCATTGCCCATTAGACCTGGCGGGGGGTCTCCTGTGTCTGTGGACTCCACCTTGAGGCCCATACCGTATCAAGCTCTTCTATGCAGGACTGACTTCTTTCAGTGGTGGGGATTGCACAGAAACAGCTGCTGGGTCATACGGACTGAAGGGTGCTATAGTATGAAGCATAGTGTATGGAAAATTATTTTGACATTTAACAATGTACAAACTTCAAACATATCCTCATCCTCTCAGAAATTGCTGTTGTAGAAACCTTGAACTCCGCAATGAGGTTTAGAAAAAGCCTCCATCTGTTTGAGGGACTGAGTAGGTGATAACTACATTTTCAAAACTTTCCGTTAAGGAAGTTTTCATAACTCTTAAATTATTGACATAACTCTTAAATTATTGTGCCATTCATCATCAAATAGGTGACAGTCATGATGGAGCAGTGTTTGCTCCACATAGTAAAAGGTTGCTCGTATTCATTATATTTCCTGCACAGGAACTCCTGGCTCTCACAACATGGATATTAATAGGATTTCTTTTATTAAAGTAATTTGCTTTCTTGTGGCAAGTTTGACGCTAAGATCAATACCACTCTCACGTCAGTACGTTGATTATAAAGCTGGTGTTTATTAGCCTAGCTTAGCATGAGGAGTGAAAGCAGGGTAACACAGCTAGCCTGGTTCTTTCCATAACTAAAATAATCTGCCTAGCAACAACCCTAAAGGTCACCAATTAAAATGTTAAATATCTAATTTAATGTAATTTCCAAGGGTCATGATTTAAAAATGATGTTTTTTGTGACATTAATGTGCAATTTGTGCATCTAGTATCTGTGCTTTTCAGCACTTTGGTTGTTGCATCATTGTTGGTTGCTTTAAACAACACAGATGTATTGTCAGACCTCTTTCAAAGCTGAAACACTTTCTAATCACTGAGGCACCATGTATATCCATTTTAAGGTTTATCTATATTTCAAAAATGGTAATAATGAATGACCCAATACTCTTTAAAATGCTTTCCTCTGTTCCATAAGACTGGAGACCCCACGCGTAGCAGGGTAATATACATATGTGGCCAATTAGTTTTCTTTCCATCTGACTTGTGCCATTTGAGCTCAGAAATGGCTTCATCACTTCTGCTCCAGCGGCTATCAGCAAGCCACATTGTTGACTTTCTCCTGTGCCAAACTCATGCACCGCTACCGCTTCATCTACATATTGTGAAATATAATAGTGTCCTCGCTGCCATGATATCTTCATGGGGCAGTGACGATACAGCCCAAAGAGTTAAACAGGCAGGCACTAATAAATAGGCTGACTGCCAAAGACATCAACAATTAATCATTAACACATTTAAACTGACAGGGGCTGATGTGTATCTTCATGGTGTTTGCATGTAAACTGATCATAAACTGTTTTCTGAAATGAATTAAGTAAAGAGCTGAGGAAGAAAAAACACAATTCACTTAATTTTATTTCTGACACAAATAATTCCTAGTTTAAATATTTGTGCTTGTGCGTTGACCAACTGATGACAAACTAAGAAAATAAAATACTAAGGAATACATACTTTTATAATGCTCACCCACAATATAGCTAAGAATCAACGTTACAAATTATTAAAACAATTTTCCTTGATTTTTCTCCCACTCCACCACCTACGAAACGTCACAGTTTTACAGTAAGAGTCAGGTCTTATTTTTAGTGTACTAGATACCCTGAATATAACTTACAGTAGATACTGGAGGCACAAAGTCTAATACTGCTGCTACTACTGCTTAAGACACGGCGGAGAGAGGAGGTAAGAAAGAAAGATGATTCTCAGGACAGCAACAGTTACTTCTTGTTGCTGGAGAAACCCTGCAAACGATGGTGTTCCCTCAACCTGTGGAGGAGAAGAAGAAGGAATGGGATGTTTAAAGTGTGATCAAGTCAAATATGAAAGACATTTCTCAACTGTTTTGTAAAGCTGGAATAACTCTTAAGGGATGCTAACCTGACAGCATTAATCCTGATGAATCCAGAGGCATCACATGGATCGTAGTCTCCCTGCACGTCCATGCTGGAAAGAAAATAATTCAAGAAAGAGGCAGGTGAGGCAACAGAGACCAATCTTCAAATCTCTAGGATGGATGAAAACACAGCTCAGGTAAAACCCAGAACTGAAGGAAAAAGTTACAGGATATTCTGCTAACAAAATGATTGAAATGTTTGGTATCATTGCAGTAAACATAAGAGACATGGGGCCCCATCAACTACTGGGATAACTGGATCATTGATAATCTACTCTTTTGAAATAACGTAGCGATCAATTTCCCTCTGAATGCTCCTATTTAGCATTGTTTGTCCCGAATAACATGGAATCAATATCGCAAAATGAAAATACGCTCATGTACACGGGCGCACATCAGACGCACATAAACCCATTTTAAAAACAATCCCATCATATCAACTGTGAGCTAAGTGACTAGAAGATTTTCTAATCTGTTGTTTCTGCCGTGAAGTTTATCTGCTTCTTCTAAAAACACGCAAATCTATAACTTGTGCCAGTGTGCTTTCTGTGCCGTTTAGGCTGTCATCTCATTTTAGGGTGTGTGTGAGCGTCTCACAAAGTGCGTCTGTGTGCTGTGTAATTACAGCAGTTTCTACCTGCAGTGCTTAATACACTCCCTCACAGAGTCCTCTCCTCCCTGCGACACCCCCAACTCCCGATGTACAGCTTGCACTCGTTCTTCAAAAGCACTTAGCAACAGAGGAAATTGCCAACAAATGATAGGATAAACACCATAAAAAGAAAGACCGACAACTAAATCATCAACTCTCAATACAAGGCACCCTACCCGGCACCTGAACATCATTATGAGCGAGTGGCTTTAAAGAATATGTGTGTGTGCATGTGTGTGTGCAAGCATGTGATATTTTGTGTTTGCCTTTAAGAAACCCTGCAGTCTAATTGAGAGCGGAGCCAGTGGACAGCGAGGACGGTGACATTTCTGTCTCAGATGGGTGCGGTGACCGGCTGTATTACCACTGTGTTAATGACGCCGTTTACTGTTGCCCGTGGAGAGCCAACAGGATATCAGCGGGGCTTTCATGCTTAATCTGGTCTACGTGTGAGTGATGTGTGTGATTGTGGCAGGTTGTCTTGTAGTGGCAAATAAGTGTGTGTGTGTGTGTGTGTGTGAGAGAAACTGTAGCTTCCAGGTGTATCACTGTCAGGTACAGGACATGCATGTATTGATACAACGGCTATAAAAGTTTTGATAAGCGAAACAAATGAATAGAATTGAATGAATCACAAATGATGTTACAGATAAAATATACTTTACACTATGGCCACTTTGCATCTATATAAATGTACTTACTGTATGTACCATTAATATCACATAATAATAATTTTGTGACAGAAGAACATCTCTTACATTGCAGCTTTTTTAAAGTACATTTGGTTTTTTGAGCATCTTGTTAGAAGTAATGAGGGCAAAGAAATTACATGTTCAGCGCATTAAACCAGGACGGCCAAATCATAATTTGAATGAATGAATATTTCTGATATATTCGTGTCTTTCTTTAATTGTTCTAATTTATAAAAATAAAAAAATCAGGTTTCCTGTTCAAAATGTGCTAAATGTGATATTTTCAGGTACTCTCACCTTTGATATCAAAATGAATTGCTAAAGTCCATTAGGATGTTATACCTAAATATTAATATTGGTATTGACTCAGTATTGGTAAGGCTCCAGCTTGCACAACATTTGCCATTTTTTAAATAAGTCTATCAGTCTGAATTAGTACAGTAAAATCTCTATTTATCTCTCTCTCAGAGGACAAAACAACTATACATTTTTTTTCCTGGCTTTTTTCCCTTTCCAACCCAGTCAAAGAGATTGAATGGCTGACTGTGTGAGACGTGTATCCTTGTCTCCCTCTTTCTGACCTGCTTAACTAGCATGACACCCGGGTACTTTCTTCTTAAAAGCCCAGTGAAATCACTTCTCTCCTCTGGCCGAAAACGCCATTAGCTCTCTGACTGTAGGGTACAACTGGAGAGACTGAAGTGGAGATGGAGAGGCATATGGAGGGGTTTTTCTTTGGTCAGTGCTGAGCCTGTCCAGAGGGCATCAGGGGTCAGCCTCCTGAACAAACCCACTGTTACCGCGGCTAAGAGGCCACGGAGGTGCACTAGGGAGGGGTTGGGGTCGGGTCTGCCCTCCAGGAACTGAGCTTGACACTTCTCTGATGTCTTTGTGAGGCAGGGTCGGTTTAGTATGTTGATGTGGAGGTCATAAGAGAACTTGGGCAAGCTGACCTAACAACAGGCTGCCTGGTGAACATGTGGAATAGCTGCACTGTGCCCAGAGCAGCCAAACGCAGCTGTCAAGCCCGAACAAGCACACACACTGATTCAGACACATGGCTTCTTGTGTTTATAAGCACACCCACACATATACTCACATACACTTTTATTCTGTCCCCGCTTACCTCACCAACTCCTCGTTGTAGAGGGACTTGGGTGACTCTCGTCCAAGGATGTAGACTTGACCCTTTAAGACACACAGCTGTACTTTGCCCTGCACATTCTCCTGGGACTTGGCTATGCAGTGACGCACAAAATCGCACTCTGGACTGTACCAGAAACCTAAGTTGAGCAAGGAAAACAGCAAAATATTAACAAAAAGTATGGATGTAAAGGTTTGTTCAAAAGCAAGGTTAAAGATTATGTTCATATTTGCCTTTATATATGTATTATTATTTATTCTTATGTATTGGAAAATAGAAACAAACAATACAAAGAATGGACAAGTGGAGAAAGAGGCTCCTCCTCTGTACATCCTCCGTTAGCAGCAGGGAGCACAGGGGTGTGTTTGATGCCCACACTTTTCTCTTTCTCTGCTCTGGTCTCATTTCTGTTCCAGGTGAAGTTCATACACCCCTTTCTTTTGTCCCATTTTGTTGACCTGGCCCGTCAATCCCTGAGACAGATGGGCGAGGAACGTGTTCGTATATGTTCAGAGGTCAGACACGCCCCACTCAGCAGGGGTCCTTCTCTCATCAGCCGCTGACCTCCACCTCATCGTCTGGTCGTGTTCAAAGAAACAATCCTTCCTCGCGTTCATTGCCTCTGGATTGGCACACGGTGTCCGACATGACAATAGAACACAGGTCCCAGTTTTGTTTAGAGTTTTTTTATTCGATCTTCATGTTAGTTCTGTCCATGTGTCGCTGCGAGTGTCTCTTTATGGTGGTTATTTGGGTAGATTTTAATAAACATATTTTTCAATATCGATTAATTCATTATTCTTTGTACTTTTTAAGTTATTTATTGATCACTAATACGCGTGTAGTTGTTGTTAATTTTCCCCCTGTCAAATGCTTGCTGCGTCCGTTGTGCACTTCCCCTAATTGCTGCAAATTCTTTCATGAAAATATTTTTGGGTAAATCATGTTGTATTAATGCAAAACAGATGCAGGACAGGTGGATTGTTAACATAAACCCCACTGCCAGCCGTCTGCTATCTATCTGCAGAGTTATTAATGATTTAAACCCACAATGGGTTTAATCTCTGCCCTGCTTCTGAAGGTAGCACCTTTATGTGTGTGTGTGTGTGTGTGTGTGTTTGCTTCCTGTCTCTGGAGGGTATAACTGAAGTGGCCTAGTAGTCAGTCTCTAATGGCACTGATCCTATTATGTGGATGAAGGTGCAGGGGACTAGAGATTGAGCAGAAGGGATGATTAAGACACCTGAGCCAAGAAAAGCTCACACACACACACACAGACACACACACGCACACACACACATGCAAACATGCTGAACACACAGAGACGTAGGTACGCATGTCTTATATAAACTCCAAAGGGATGTTGAGCCTTCTGACAATCGCCCCATATGATTGGGTGTTTCCAAAAACAAACTTACAAAAAGAAAAGGATTTAGTTTTCTACATAATCACATAAGATCAACACACTTACAGATCCCCATGTTGGATTTTTAAATGTACTATGCACTATGCCTTGACAAAAAGGGTGTGGAAGACAATACAAATAACAGCATTGGTGAAACTATCAAATTAAGATGATGTATTATCGGGACTTACCGTTGTAGACGAGTTCAGAAAACTTGATACCCAGTCCCTGTTTGATCCGACGTACTTCTTTGTCCATGGTAAAGGTCTCAATGTCTAAATGGGCCTGCAACAGAATTGTGCCTCCTGGGGTTTCATATATCCCTGATAAACGCACAAAAAAACCACAAAAGTAATAAGTATCTGCACAAAAAAAGTGGATGCATGCACCTTTATCAGCCAGCCTGTATAATGTCGTTTCATTCAACATAATATCTTGTCATTATTTTATAGTCTACCACCTTTTTGAGACCCAAATGATTATGGCGAAAATACTGAGATAGTACATTTTATCCAATACATCCCTTGATTTTATCACAACAATCATCATCATCATCATCATAAGAGCGCATACATATGAACGTTAACTACTAGCCTTGTTCATCTGAACTCACTTCAAGCCAGCTCTATTAGCCATCAGCCGTCTGACAGACAGGCCTTCACGGTGCTCACAAAACATGGATGAGTCTGTCCTGAGTAAATGACAGGGTAGGAGGCCCCTGCCAGCCTGGAGCCCGGACCAGGGCTCTGCCTACCCTGCAATTTACCCCCTCTGGACATGGAGGGAGGGGTTGAGGGGAGAAAAGATGAGGTAGATGACAGGAGAAATGAAGCTGTCACTCAAACGTCAGCTAAAACAAAAGGAAGGCAGGGTAAATGCTACCAGTCAGATTTGACAACGGAAATAGGAGCTTTAGCAATGACATCCATTTTTTTGTGAGAGCTGGAATTGTGAGGGTTGTTCTCGTATACAATACATGGTTCCTCACATCATCCGTCAATTTGAATGATAGTCACACATTTGTGATTAAAGCTGTGCTGCCAAGCTGCCAAACAGATATTTCTCTACAACCAACACCAGGCGGCCAAATTTTTAATTTTTTTTTGCCAAAACGCCAAAACTCTTTTCTGAGATTTAACAGATAAACACTATTTAGTCCCTTTCTATCTGGTGAGCAGTGGAGCTCAAATCTGTACGACCCTAAATACTCCATCCCAGTTCCTGATCTGAAAATGGAGAAGCGCTTACTTTGTGCTGGCGGCCAAAAACAGAGCTTAGCAATGCTGCTAATTGTCTAAAACCTCAAAAGGCTGCCACCTGAGCTAGAACGGCTTGTGGCTTTCTGATGATCCAAGGCCACAGAGGGCACATAGGGACATTTCCGCTGGCTCCATCAGATAAATAAGTTAAAACTGCCCTCCAACACAACTGGGCTTAAGTGCTCCAAAAGAGATCTAGCTTATCAGAGAGAAGCGAACAATGAAACGCTATCTGGGTAAGCTCCAACAGTGGCAGTTTAGTTAAGCTTAAAGAGACAACACCCCCAGTGGTTTTTGAGGTCTTAATCTTTTATATGGTAACTGCAAGTATGCTAACCATGCTGCAGGCCTGAAGGGGTTCAGGTTAGGAATGAATTCTTCCTGAGCTGATCCCTTTTTATCCTTTGGGCAAACTGTTAGTCCAGCATAAACAGGCAACAAATGTAAATGAAAGCAGATAAATATCTTAAAATGGATTATAGAAAAAAAAAACAATCACACTTAAGAGTACATTTAAACCTGAAATAGTTTGCTTTTTAGTGGAAGGCAATTTCTGTACAAATTATTTCAATAAATGGAAGCATAAAAAAATCAAGTTAATACATTAGAAATGTTTTTAGAGCTTTAAAACTATCTTTTTCAATGCCTATTTCTTTAATGCCTCTGTCTTGGAGTTTGACAGTAGCACGGACTGGATGTGAACATTCCCATTCCTTAACAAAAGAACCAGCCATTTCCAATTGCTTCTGATAGGTGCATCTCAGCTAACACCATCACCGGTGCACAGGTCAGAGGCCTGACAGCACTGTGACAGGAGGGAAATGTTAGTCTGGCACAAGGGGCTGTTGAATGTTTTGTAGCACAGTGACAACATTCTTGACAAACCATTTCAATCTCCCCGGCGCCTCCATGACCCCACACAAATAAATATGACCCAACACAAATAGGTATGACATGTGCCCATTCAATCCCTCCCATCATCTATTGTGCTAACGCGACTGCCAGTCCAGAGGAGAGCAACATGTACACTTGATGGCAGTTATTCAACCACTTGGACACCTTGTGCTCCACCTCTTCCTATTGCTTCAGCAGAGGAAAAAGCTTTGATCTTTTGTTCAGTCGAGGGGAGAGAAAAGTGGGCTTCCCATTTTCCAATTTCTACCTGCCATGTTGAGCCAGAGCTACAAGTCTGTTGGCCAGTCAATTTGCCAATCATAGCACATATGGGGGAAGAGTGTGTGTGTGTGTGTGTGTGTGTGTGTGTGTGTGTGTGTGTGTGTGTGTGTGTGTGTGTGTGTGTGTGTGTGTGTGTGTGTGTGTGTGCGTGTCATACAAGGCCAGTACAGCTCACTGCCCTTGTATATTAGCTGTGGTAACACATGTAGAGACCTGACAAAGGAGCTTTTCAAGATGCCTGTTGATACCAAAGATAAAGAGACAAAAACATCTCTGTGCGGCTGCATGTGCACATATGTGATTGACTGTGTATTTGTGTGTATCTGGCGAAGCGTGTGCGCCGTCATCTTGTTCACAGTGTGTGTGTGTTTTCTGTATGTGTTTGCAAGCATAAGAGAATGGAAATAACTTCGGTGTCTAAGATTCCAGGTGAACCAGAGGAAATCATTACCTTTGAGGAGAGTGCGTTTGGCATGCAGCTTTTATGGAAGCGGAATAGCGAGTGTGACAAAAAGCACTCATGTAAAATAACTGCAAATTGCATGAAAACCCTGGACACTGAAAGGGAAAGCTTTTGAATGGATGTTAAATTAAAATACTGAGACGTGTTTTCAGTGTAAGTGCAAATATGTCCACCTCACTGCGTTTACAGTGTATATCACTGGTTGTGAAAGTGAGAAAGCCTGTCAGACTAATTTGGCACAAAAATAAAAAATATGTCATAACCGAGACAGATGAAAATAAATATAATTTTTAATTGCTTACCTCTGGACTTCATGCCAATGAAACGGTTCTCTACGATGTCAATCCGGCCCACACCGTGCTTTCCACTAAGAGAAAGATAGGGACAACTTTCAATGGATGCACAGTAACATTTATTATTTTTACCTTGAATTATATTAGCCCACATGAGGAAACTTGAAGATTAAGGAATTCTGGGCTACCCTGCTAGTCCAAAAAAAAATTCTGAATAAACAATACAATATAAAAAATTCTCAGCAACAAATACATATTCAAATAATAAATTAATAAAGAACAAAACAAGTACAACACAGCAGCGAGGAAATAATTCACACCCTTGTTAAAAAAATATTTCTCCTCATGTTATTTCCACAAACCTGTGAGCATCATTGGTAAAGTCATTGGTTAACCTTAGAACCTTAGGTCTTTTTTTTATTCATCATTACCTCTCCTTAAATATTATATTTTGAATAGTAAAGCTTAAAATAATATTTCGTCTTCCCATGCCATTAATTCAGAACTACAGAGGAAACAAACTAGTTTGCAATGCTTGTAATGAAGACGCAGCATTAACTTAAACAGATGTCTCATTAAACTCAATAAAAATGTGTAAAGTTCATGACATTTCCCTAAAAAATATCCAGCAGCGCCTCAAATCACCTCTAGAAAGTTTTTTATCAGTCAGCTCACCTTTGGTACTTTTTATTTATGCGGACAGTTGGAAAGTAGAGAGGGAAAGAGTGGCGAAAACACAGGAGGGGAAAACTCTAGTGGGATCTGATCCCAGGCCAGCAGCGACAAACACACATTATCCCAGAGGTGGTAAACTTAACCAATGCTCCACCTCTAGTGACACTTACATACTATTCTGATAGATAATTTCTCTCATTGGACATCTAACAAATCATACATGGAAGGTAAAAGTGATTTTAAGTAAAGACTTAAAAAAAAGAAATACTGACCCAATCTCATTGAGGTATGAGAAGATATCCAGTGGTGAGTCCTTGGATTTGCCTTCCTTCACATTGGTCACCTTAACAGGCACTCCTGAAGGGAAAACAATTTCTTAAATTATATCACACCAACATACAAATAATATTAAAATAAACCTTACTGTTGGCTCATTACTGATCTTTAACACTTATGAGTTATTATGTACTTGTGACTATCTGGTACTGTCAATAATAAAGAAATGTCCCAAACAGCAATGCATTTTTATAATAATGAGATAGTAAAAAAACTGAAACGGCAATTAATGTATAGTTTTTTTGTAGGTTGCTTGGAAAGAAGTTTTTGGATTATTAAGAAAATCATTTCCTGAACAGACTTAAAGTAAAGTAAGCCCACCATTTAACGTTTTAGTGCAAGAAAATGGCAACTGCAGCAGACCACATGACACATGTGCAATTCAATACACTGTGCAATTATAGCTTTAATAGTATTTTCTGTCTGTAAATATAATATTTCAGTTATTGTTGATTTTCTACTGTTTTTTATTGCTTATTTATAATACTTGTTTTTTTTATTTCATTTTTATTTTTATCTTGTCTTTCTTTTACTATGTCTCTTGTGTGCACTTTACCCTATGCTGCTGTAAGCCTGCAAATTTCCCCGCTGCAGGACTAATAAAGGATTATCTTATCTTATCTTAAGCATACAGCTGTTAAATAGTACCCTGTACTGCACATTCAGTCAAAGGCATTACAAGAACATTAGCATTATTTGCAAAGCTGTCAGTGTCATGCATTACTTAGGTGGAAATTATTTTTGAGTATGTGTACCTGATGTACCACAGTTACCTGGGCTGTTTGATTTTTCAACTAACGCAGTGAACATTCCTACTACAAATATAAGCATGAAGCATTATAAAAGCAACCGATTGGCTGGATACGAGTTGATAAAAGGCAAATTGATACAACAAAGCAGGCTGATTCTCATGTTATGAGAATAAACAGCAAAATCAAATTGGTAGCACTTGTTCTTGGAAGTGTGTTTTTTTTTGCTTTCATTCAAGTTCTCCACCATGAAGTTCTATGATTGTTTCCGATTGCCTTTGTTGTTGCCAAATAAATTATATTAATCTTTCAGAAAGCTTTTAAACACAGAGCTATATGTAAAAAGGTCATTTTTAACCTTTATAGGGAGAAAATAAACTGCATCTGCAGGAAATGTTATGGTATCATTCTCTCCTAGGACAAAATGCTAATTATCTGCAAGAGGGGCAACAAAAATCTGTGATTTTCATTGAGATCAGAGATCAATTAACACATGGCCCAAAAACAACAATGAGTAAAACTGAAACCTTTACACAGTTAATCAACAGTTTTGGGAAATGGCTCTCAAAAAACGAATGGAGTTCAAATCTGCTGACAAATGCTCGTTATCTCACTCACTGAAATCAATAGTCGTCAGCTAAAAGTAAAAACCATCACAATAGGAGGCGGCGTGAGCGGCTAATAAATTCAAAGGCCCTGCTCATTTGAAAGCTGTGAAATCGTGGGCAGGCCTTTTCCTAATTCAATTACACACGCAGCTTTGTTACCCAAACTCTCTTTAGCGCTGAGATTTTTTTTGCGCCACTGAGTATTTGTGTGTTCATGCGCATGTGCAGCGGAAAAAAACACTCATCATCACTCATCATCCTACCACTACGTCTCTAACACACACACATTTTTAGTTTTTTAAACATCCAGGCTCGCTCAACACACTTCCTCTCTACCGCCACTTAAACCAAGCACATATCAATCACTGTCATTGACCTGCTTATTCATGGCCTTCAATGAGCAACACGGGCCAAATGTGGAGGCGAGGAAACAAACATGAGATAGGTGTGTGTCTGTGTGTGTGTGTGTGTGTGTGTGTGTGTGTGTTGATAAGGGAATATAACCACAAGAAGAGAAAATGAGAAAGAAATCTGCTGATATTCACTCTACATCTGTCCGGCGTTCGGTCCTACACCTACTTTAGCATGCTTGCAGTTGTCAGTCACATTGCTTTGAAGAGAAGAGCAGCACTTCTGCCTTTCAACCGAGCGTTTACAAAGCCCTCACAGGAATGACACGTGAAGGACTTGACAAATTTTTTTAGACAAGGGCTTTGTTGACGGCCCATTCTCATATCGCGGGAATCGCGGTGGCTCCCATGGAAGAAGAAAAAGTACCTCCCAGTGCAGGAGAGGGCAGTATGGATGGTGCATTATCAAACCGCACCCCCTCCCAGATACCTAATAATTAGATTAAAAGTTCAAATAAATTAAGTGTCTGAACGTGGGAGTGTAGGGGCTGGCCTTTTCGTCCCTGTGCTCTCTTTTTTCCTCGCTCTCTCCATCATGCGGGTTCTATCATTCACTGAGGGGTCTTTTTCTCTTCATGATCCTTTTCTTCAGTTTTTCGCAGCCTAACAGTGCAGACAATGGGAGCACAGACACAGTTGTAGGAAAAATTACTGCTTTACATTTTTCCTCTCTGTCTCTTTTTCCTCTCCACTTCTTTGGCATGAAAGGAGGGAGGGATGAATTTTTTTTATTTTCCTTAAAAAGGGAGAGAATCGGGGAATGGAGTGTTTGACGGGGGAAAAGGTTCCTGTCGTTAAATATTCTTTTTTAATCAGTGAGAAAACTTTGGTGAGAAAGGCAGGGATGAAAAGGTGGGAGGGGGAATGAAATGAAACATTCTTGTGCTGATCTTGTGCTCAGAGGGAGGAGTAGGCTCGGGCCTTTGTGTGGACAACTAAAACAGCTTTTGTCATAGGGTGCTCAATAAAGGCACAGAGAATATGTGTGAAAACGGAGCACAGGCCTGCAAAGAACCCGCGAAACCAGTCCAGGCTTTACCACTGGACCACTGTTTTACAAAAGCATATCTCATCTCCAGATGAACTCACAGAAAACCTACTTGTTTTATAGTTTAACATTTTCCATTTTAGTGCAGATACATTTTGAATACTGAATGGCATTTTAATTTGCTCTTTTAACAGCTTTAATGGTCACAAAAATATTCCCACCAAATCTTCTGCCGACCATCTGAACTTCCCTTATATAACCTCATAAAGCTGCCCATCAAGCCCATGTGATCAGAGGAGCTAGTGTCTCTCAGCCGATTGATGTTAGAGCTCTTCAGCCTCCACTAGTGACCAGGGATGAAGGGACATCTGTGCAGTTTGCCCCCAGGCTAGGATGTTTCTTGCCATTTTCTCTTTACGCAAACATGTGACACTTTCCACTATTCAGCTCATGGCAATATATCTAATGAGCGTTTCTCTGGCCCCTCAGGGCTCGGTGTATTAGCTGGACTTAATGCTTCCGGCCTGTGTGTGCCCCCGGGCCAAACGTGGCAGCTTTGGACCAACTAATGCTGTGGAGGGGTTAAGGATAAATCTGGGTGGTCAGGAATGGTGATAAACTGCAACCGGGTCAGCGCGAGAGGTATAGCCCTGCGGCGATAACCATCAATGTTAAGTAACATGAAGGGACGTGGACATTCTTACTTATGCTGTATTTGAGTTCAAAACTGATCTTAAGTATCTGAAGTGTCTTTTGCAGTGTATGTGTGCATGACAACAAACAAAATATTGTATCCTATCATTATTGATGGGTCCTGGCATTTTTCAAAGTTCAAAAGTTTAAATAAATAATTTCTTTATCATTGAATTTTGTTATATATCATTCTCACATATAAAGGAAATATACATTTAATTTGATTGAATTTCCATTGAATCAAATTAATAATCAGTTCTGATCTTTCATAATGAACATTTGACTATTTCTGGCATTAGATTTTACCGAAAAGTAAAAAACTACAGCAGACTGACAGAAAAAACTCAACAAGTGACACATGGTGCAAGCACAAACCATTTGTGAACTCTATCTCCAGTACATCGGGGGTGTTGGGAGAATCTTCCGGGTTCTTGGTCATCAGGTACAGGTCAGCCGGAGCATGGGTCTGAAAAAAAACCACACAAAAACACACTCGCTCTCTCTATTTCACACACTTTTATTTCCTTTGATGAATAACCAGGACCTTCTGAGACCTCATCAAACCACAGTACTGCCGGTGGGGAGACTATTGAATGAGGTGATAGCGGTCAACTCGAGACATAGCGGGAGAAGAAAAGAGAGGATGATGCGTGAAAAAAGGAGAAACCTGAAAACACCATCAGGAGTCGAGCGAAGACAAAAAAAAAAAGAGAGTGAAAAAAAAAAATCAATGTTCCATTTTTCTCCTCTATTTGGTTTCATTTTCCCTGCGTGGCCCTTCACCACAGGGGAAGGCGGGGAAAAGTGGGATGCAGGGAGAAGGATGGTGGGAATTGGCAAAAGAAAGAAATGACTCACATCCCCAAGAATAGAGAACACCTGACAAGTCAAAAGCCCACCTGATAGTGTGACAGAATCTATTTTAGCAACAGTGTGTCCTCAAAAACATTCAGATTCTTTCATGTGCCTGCGGTTCTTCCCTAACTGTCTTTACTTCCTCTAATCTTCCACTTGTCAAGTTTTGATTTCCTTAGTGACATTTCCTTTCTATTCCATTTTCAAATGAAGAATTTTGCTAAAAGGGCATCACACAACAAAGACTTAAAGTCGACACCCTAAATCCACTAAAGTTGTCCTGGGTGACAGATGTTTGTCATTTTTCCAGATGGTGGGAGCCAGGAACGATTTCAGTAAGTCACGGTTGGGACCTAAAAGAGCGTGGCGGTCTGACGTGTCTGCCCAGCGATGTGGCCCTCCAACAATTACACAGCATTAGGACAAGACGATGGCCAATGTCTCCTGAGCTGAGGCAAATTGCAGGGGGACTATGCAAAATAACTACTGGGTGCATTTAAATGGAAAGCTTTACCAGACACTAAATCATCATACAATAACTAATCGGCATCCGCTCGTCGCCTGTCAGTGAAGGGAAAACGAGCAGCGCAATCACTTTCCTTCCTTTTAACTAAACACCAAAATTGACTGCAAAGGCAGCCGGCTTCCTCTCCTTTATTTTCTGCCTCAGTGCCCTGAAAGATGCCAAATGAGAGCGAGCAGGAGAGGGGTGAAATAACTACCCTAAAAGGCCTTTTGATGCACACTCTTTGAGAGGGGGGGGGGGGGATTGAATTTTAAATACTGGAGAATATGAAAGACTATGTATCTTGTGGTGTTATATGCTGGTTATAAATGATTGGTTGTTGTTTTTAATCTTTGAATAAAACACAGTATCATGTTATTGAGCCACTGTCTGTTTAGGTTGCTAACTTACGTGAAAACTTAACTTTTTACATATTACTTTTACGGTTTTTGACATGTTATGCATTAACTAAACAAGCAGCCCTTTATACCTAAACAAATTGAAGCCTATCTTTATTTTACAGCTTTGGATATATTACAAATTACTGGTTTCGGGTGAATTTCAACTAACTATCACTTTGTTCCCTGAGTGAGTGTCTTTATTGCCTTTAAACAACAAAAACATTTCGTGCTTAACTGCACTATGGCTTCGAGAAAAAAACAATTTCCACCTGATAAATAAAAAGCACACTTTTAAAATGTATAGAAATTCATTCCTCTGGTTGAGGAGTGCTTGAAAACTCATGCGTGCTCCAACCATGAGAGCTTAAACTTACTATTGGTCTGTTGGATACAAAGAAAAAAGAGAAAAGTAAGGGGGAATAGGCTTGTTTCCAGTGAGCCAGAGATCAATGCATTTCAATTCAAACCCCCTGCAGGTGGACCTGTCCCAAAGCCATGGCCCTGAAAGAGTGGAAAAGGTAGAGGCAAAGAGGGCGGGGGCAGGGGGTATTGGTGGGAAATGGGGCATGAAGCTCACCATCATGTAGCACAGAGCAGCTCCTTTGGCAGTCTTTGCTTCTGCCATATTGTTGTGCTAAACGTGTCCCATACAGCACAGAAGAGGGCTGACGCATGAACTTAAAGCAAGTAAATTTCTATCTTTCCACATATTAGTTGCCTCATTGGTTTTCAATCGAAGCCAACAGAGCCAAAAGAGGCAGAGGTGGCAGGAGGGAGGGGGGGGGGAAGCAGGGGAGAGTTGAGGGAGATAGAAGAGAAGAGGACGGTAAAAACATCTTTGGCGCAATGGGATGGAAATGACACGTAAATCACCACGTTTCAAGTCTGTCCTTCTCTTTAAAATGCAAACACGGCAAATTGAGACAAGAATAAAACAATACACACATGATTTGCTGAAGAGATATCTATATTCTTAACACCACGGATGTTTTGGTTAATGTTAGGGCCTCAGCTGAATTTAATGAGGACAACATGCACTTCTGCATGGAGAAAAACTAAAGTGACGCCGAGATGGAAACAGGGAGCTCTCGCTAAGTATTACAGGTCAGACCAATCAGACCTGGGGGCAGCGAAGGCACAAGACAAACGCTGACCTCTTTGCTTCAAAGCACACATTCACATGCATACTTACACCTACAAGCCCACTTCCTTCCCCTAAAGGCAGTCTTCTGTCCATCCTTCTTTCCAACCAGCCATGCAAACCAGCAGAAAACAAGTTTTCATTTCCTCTAGGTGAGCAGAGGGCCCGGCGTCACGCTCCTTTACTCCCGGTCAACACGAGCAGTGGCCCATCAGCCCGCTGATCAAAGAGCGCGGCGGGCCCGAGGAGGCTCACTGACACAGGCTATAATTAAGACTGAGGTGGTGTTTTAATGACTCAGGACGAGTGTCAGGCTGCCTCAGGCTGCGCCATGACTGCTCATGTGTGGAGAGACACAGAGAGGAAGTAGTGGGCGAACTGTCGGGTGTGGAGCCATCTATTAATTGGCATAATGCTGATCAAATCTGATGAATTTAACACATGATATAGCATACTAGACAGTTATAAAAATCTATCCTGTCAATGCCAACTACAGGTGGGTGATATGCTTAAAATCTTCTGTGATAAGGATTTTAAATTTTACATTGCAATGCCGGTATATATCCTACTCTGAAACATTCAATTCAACAACATTTATAGATTAAATAACAAAGAGGGAATTTTGTTGATGGATTATCCTGTGAATTAAAGACACAGCCACAAATAAAAATCCTGTATTTCCAATATTGCTATGAATCAGGCCAGTTAACTGTTCTGCATCATTGCCAACAATAGTCAAATAATCCAACCCTGACAAAACAAACAAAACCACAGTTTTATGTAGGAGCACGATTTGCTCAACTTAACATCAACCTCTAGCTCAATGCAGTATAGTATTAAATGTGACTGTATGAACACAATTACAGATAGCCAAAGTTGCCCTGGGCGCATTTCTACACATAGGTTAATGCTGCCAGATGGAGCTGAGTAAATACAAAAAAAGTCACCGTGCCATTGTTCAAGGGAAGGTGGTTTGGGGTTATCAGGAAGGATACCGTGTTAATCACAGAGTAACCTGAACTCTGCTGACTCTTATCTACAGGAGAACATATGAGCGACCATTTGGACATTTCCTAATCTGACTGTGTTGAGCAGAGAGGGGCCTTTGTATCACATGTGGGGGGGCGATGCAGGGGTTTGAATGGTTGAGGTCCGCCCTGAGCCTTTAGGGCTGTAAGTGGAGGAGAGAGAGAGAGAGGCCGATACAGAGAGGAGATACTTAGAACAAGATGACCTCTTTCAGATGACCCTCCAGGTTGATAAGAATCTGTCATGTTGGTTTGAGCATTTTCTGTGAAGACCGGTTACTTTTTGTCAATTCATATTTGCACTAATGTCCTGCTTTAAATTGCATTTAAATTCATGTTAAACCTGGGAATTATGTTTAGATATAGTGTTGTTGTTGTGATGTTTATTCTGATACTATGTAACAAACATACTTTGTAAAAGGACCAATAGCCAGAGCGGGCAGAGGCTGTGGCTACTGAAAATTACTCAATATTCACAGCTTGTTCAAATTCAAAATATAATTTTGTGCCCTGGGTAATGTATTCAAATCCTTTTACCACTCTGGAACCCCTGCACCATAAATATTTCATTGTATTTAATGCCATTAATCGATTCAATATTTGAGTAAATGGTCCAAAACAAAACCCCCTGAATGAATCAGTTACACAATACTGTCATCATACATCGCTATGCTATTGAGCCGGTTCGCCTCATTCTTTTCAAAACATTTCTCCACATGCCGACCACTAAAGCGGCAGCGGAGGGGTGGGAAAGGGACAGAGAGAGAGTGAGAGTGAGAGAGATAGAGGGCCATGAGTTACAGTGGCCCTGCCCCTGCATCTCCACTCCAGCAGCGCGGCACCCCTCGCCTCCATGTGACACCCCGTCCATTGGGGACTCATCTGTCTGGTGCTCTGCCTTTGTACTTTACTGTTACTGGTGACATTTTGGTGTCACGGTGTCACGATGAAATGGCTCCCCTCCCACGTCGCAGCCCGCGGCGCCGCAACCAGCGGAACAATGAGGTCCCGAGGAGTTGGGGCTGGAACTCAGGAGGCCCCAGCTGGGCGCAACGCCCTAACCCTTCCCCCTCCCCGGCTCCCATGAAATCGGGAATTAGTAGAAGCGTTGCTGACGACAAGTCAGTGTCTGTGTGTCCCAGGCTCTTCCCAGGGCCCGGCGAAGACCCGGGTCGAGGAGAGACACAGACAGACACAGCGACCAAGGGATGGGAGCTTTTTGGGGTCACCGGGGGCAACCTGTATGTACTGCTTTGACCCCTGACCCCAGCAGAGATCAAACTCTGTCTCACCCATGGAAATGTGGGAGAATGATGGTGTTGGTCTCTGGTGAGGCTGGCATGGGTCAGCAGAAGGGACAGTAGATTTACTGCTGTGATATTTTTACCGTTACTCCAAGTAGTGATTCATTTAAAACTGTAAAAAAAAACTGTGTAGTATTTTGTCTGTCTGCTGTTTTGGAAATGACAGCCAACGTTATGTGTGTATGAGAAGAGAGAAGAGATTTTTTACTGTACTTAAAGGAACTGTTTACATTTTCTCAATCTCCAATCTATTTTTGTGCTAGATGATAAATGATCTGTGTAATTTTGACTGATTGTTCTATTTGTTTTAACACTACATTGATCATAATGGATGATGATACTGAAACAGGTACTGATCTGATGATGACATTGACTTATCTATAACTGTTCAGGTTTATCTTTTCACCGCCACAAATGGTGCAATTGACTCCATTTCAGAATTAACAGGTTCTTGAATAATGGTGTCAGTGATTAGGATTGTGCATACAAATTAAAGTCAGTATTGTCAGTGAAGTTGCATTTGTGTGAAACAATAATATGTTATATAAAATGAGGGACTTTCTTGGTATTCAACCAGTGCTTTTTCATAACAGCGTTGACTGCATATGCAAAAAAATTCCAGCGTTACCGCAAAAGTGTGACTTTAATTTATATACCAGCTAATCACACTGCAAAAGGTGAAAGGGACAACAGGAGGACAACAGAAAAACTATAAATAGAACCCACTTTTGTTCAGGAATTTGTGAACTGATCTTACCTTGGGATTCTCCAGGATGCCAGACTCATAACTGTAAAGAAACATAATTCAAAGAATAATTGATAAAATCTGTTAGAAAACGATATTATATATTGAAACAGGCTAAAGAAGGTGTACCACAACAGTCCTACCAACCTTATATGCAGGAGGTTGGCGTCCATGCTCCAGGGGGCCCGCGGAGTGACGGGCACAGGGATACCATGTTTCTACAGTTTGACAAAGATAAGCTGTTGTTATGATACATACGGTTTGCCTGTAAGCTAAACGCACCTGACGGATAGAGACTATATATCAGAGCTGTACTTGTCTGTTGAGAAAGTTAAGTTCAGAATACGAGGAACCAAGCACACTATTTCCAGCGGCTCTATTTTGTTTTTATGTAACCAAAAGGCCCCATAAAAACCAAATAATGAAGTCATTTTTGGTATGTTCAAAGTAAAAGTCAACAATTCTACTGCTTTAAGATTGTGTGATTTCAGAAGTACCCAAGAGGCCAACAAGGTAGTGGTGTTTACTTAAACATGACCACCCTCTAGTGGTAGAAACTGGTCAAAACCACCATCATGAACAAACCGCCAATAACTGCGTGTGTGGTCTGAATAACATAAGTCTTAGAATGGTTATGTTTACTGTAAATATAATCTTGAGTGTGAAATTAAATGACAAGAGAGAATGGATGTAATAATACATTTACTTGCATTTTTTCACTAAAGTTATCTGAAATGAATAGACATGGTAAAGGGATTTAAAGATTAAATTTTTTGTTAAAAAACTATTGAGCTTATGTCAACGGTATATAGATAACACTTAATTGATCTCAGGCTGGATAAAGATACAAAAATAATGAATAATGGAGCAAAGGAAATACAAATTGGGAGAGCTGTACCATAAAATGAGAGCTATATACGGATACAACAGAAGTACAGAGTATTCAGTAAGTAGAAACAAAATCTGTACAGTTATTAGATATATGAGAGTTTTATACAATATTCAAGGTGGATATTTCTGGTTTAATGTAATTATTGCTTTTCTCTCAATATGCTGCTGATAAACCATCCCAAATGCTTCAGACAAAACACTTTTCATACCAAAATTTCAAATAAGGAACTTTAATCTGAGACAAATTGTTGTTAAACCAATTTTAGGTCATAACTTTGTGCAGTTTGGGAAATTTATAGACCAAGTGATGAGTCAATAATTCCAAATCATTGATATCTTTCTTAATAATGAAAGTAATCTTTAGTTGGCAGCCCTAGACACCACCAAATTGAACTACGGATATTATGTCAGATTCCGACATAAACAGACTGACGGAGTTACCTCTGCATATTCCATCAGGTCTGTTCTCCCCCGGAAGCGGTTGTAGAATTCAGGGATCCTCCACGGTGCGATGATCTGAACAGCACCAACAGACAGAGCGAGAGAATCAACCCGACTGCAGCAGCATCATCATTTCATCAGATGCTGTTTTAAACAGTACGAGCCATAACCTCCATGAAGTAAAACAGCTAACTTACTTTGACTTCAGGGTAGAGGGCGTAGCATGTGAGTTCAAAACGTATCTGGTCATTGCCCTGCAAAACACAAACATAAAGGCTCAGCTTGATGGGCCACATGGGAGTCAATGTTCAACTGCATTTATGTTAACAGTTTAAAATTAACAATAGTATTTGACAGTGTGCACAGTATCAATTCATTTCATTATTAATTCAATTGTTTGTCCGTGAAAGTGTGAGAAAATAAAGTGTTTTGCTATTTCCCAAAACCCAAGCTGACATGTTCAAATAATTCGTTTTAAGCAACCAACGTTCTGAATCCCAAATGTTCTAAATGTACGATCATAAAATACAAAGAACACCACCAGAAAAACTACTCAAACCATTATAGATATTGTTGCAGTCTCTTTCTTCATTAATCATCTTTAAAAACAAAAATATAGAGGAAAGCAAACTGCATTATCTTAATTATCACAAATAAAAATTAAAAATAAATATTAAAAAACAACTGAAAAATGTTCATTCACAGCTGATGACGTTACAAGGGTATTATTTGAGCTCTGTATTGAAACTTTATGATGTGGTATCTGTCTCCATCTACAGGCAAAATGTGGACACTGCATTTTCGACTGACGACTGAAGTAGAAATAATACAAACATTTCTATCAAGGCATTGAATTAAAAAAAGGCATGTTAAAGAAACAAAAATATTTCTTCTGAACTCAATCACAATGCAAAAGGATGAAACTACTTATGTAATTTAGCTTAAACTTTAACTTAAACTATAAGCACCTGGACCACACAGACATTTGTTGGAAGAAAAGTTATTCTGACCTAAAGAGATGAGATGCAGTGAAGTCTTTCACCAATCAACAACAGTGTGAATTAACGCCCTATTATAATCATTGTCATTATCATTTTATTGTAATTTAGTATTAAGAAAAACTAAAACTAAGATCACTGCTCTAAATAAGTTTTTATCTTAAAAAACTTTTAATATTCCTCTGGACCAAACAATATATAAAACTGACTCAACACTTCATTTTTCCTTCTGTGTTACAACACTTTGAAATGATCTCTTTATCTTCCAGGTGTAATTTTATGCTAAAAGTTGAAATAGAGTATGCCGTGCTGATTCACAGCTTATCAGGAGGTAAAACATGCAAGTATGTCTGAGTGACACATGAACACAGCCAACGTGACATGAGGGAATACAGATCTTTGGAACAAGGTACCTGTCAATGTGACAGGCTTTCAGATAAAGTGGTGCAATTTTGCATGAAATCCAGGCAAAAAAACCACTCACTGCTCACTCAAACTAATCAGAAAACCATTCACCAGGCCTCTAAAGCATAAAAACATATTTGCATTTTCTTTTAAGCTGCAGTGACTCGTTTCATTTATGTAGCTGACGGTTCAGTGCAAGAAATAGTGCAGATGATAGCGATAATAACATCCGTCTCAGATCTGCAGGAAACATCTACTTTCTTTTAATTAATATATAACTAATTATAATTATAGTTTCTGAATAAACGAGAGCTCTGAGGAGGGTAGATTCCTGAGTTAGTGTTCGGCCAAAAAAGTTAATTTTCAACCCTGCAAACATTTGGCCTAAATCCTCTTGGAGGACGGTGACCTTGTTAGTTTGCATTTAGAAAAGACTGAAGAGGGGGCATCCCCGTGGATCAGCCCCACAGCACTTACTCTTTTTGTCCCAGCTCTAGAATAAAGGCAATAAAATGCAAATATTCTTTAAATAGATTACATTTGGGTCGGGGATTCAGTCATATGAGCAGATTATTGGATATTCTCCTTCCTCAGAAAAGTCTCTTGTTCCCCCTCTGGTTCTTACCTTTCCTGTGGCACCATGGGAGACAAACTGGGCCCCCTCCCTGCGTGCAATCTCGACCTGGCTGCGGCCGATGCAGGGCCGTGCCACAGCTGTGCCCAGCAGGTATCGGTCCTCATACACGGCATTGGCCTGAACTGCGGGCCAGATGAAGTCCTCCACAAACTCTGAACGCAGGTCTTCAATGAAAACCTACAGAAGAAAAGGACGTTAGGACACAGAACGGGGTTTAGTGTCAAGTCTTTAATTCTATTTACAGGGCCATTTTTATTCAAGAAACAATGAAATATTCTCTTCTAGGAAAATAAATAACTGATAATTGTTCGTCACAAAAGACCTTTGTCTCATACTGTTAGTTATTGATGTGAACACAGAATACCTTACAATAAAGCAGCTACTGATTTTCATTCATTACAGCATGCTATGATTGTATTTTAAGATGATGAAAACTTGCTTTTGCATGTTAACGCCATACACTTTTTTATTGGTGCAACCAAAATAAGTTAGGATTAATTGAATTTGAGATCTTATCGCACTTTTTTCAAATTAGATTATGTTTCTTTCCATAGATATCGCAATAATATCATTATCGTTGAATTCTTCCAAATTATTTTCACCACTATGATCGTGTAGATCTGATATCGTGACAGACATTTTTCATTAATTCTGTCTCTTACCTTCTTTGCACCGAGCTTTTCTGCCTTTTTCCGGGCAGATTCAAAATCTTCATCTTGCCCAATGTTGGCCTAGAAAGACACAAATTTAATTTCACATCAAAATGGCTCAAATATAGACATTTTCACAAATACTTGCAACTGAAACTGAGCTGTGCAGTTACATCTGTTTAGAGCTCCTGTGGAATAACATGCAAGCCCTCCACCTATAAACATCCCTGCTCATGACTGTGCAAGTATTAATTCTGCCAATCCGTGATCTTGTAATTCAGATCACGTCTGCTGAGGAGATGTTGCAATCACCTCACAGAGAAAACCACTTTAATGTTTTTGAAGAGGCTGTCTGATCTCCTGAGCTGAACACTGAACAAGGAAATACATTCCTGCAAAGACATGATACTACTGTAAGAAACAAACCGGACAAACCTGCAGCTTAACGTTTAACTGGGCTTATGATATTTTCAGCAATTATCATTTTAATTGCAGTGCAGTTGACTGAGGATGAGTCACATTCAATGCTCCAAATCATTACATATTACAAAACATTCAGTGCCACTTCAGGTTAACTCTTTCCCATTAATTGTGAATTACTTACCTATCCGGTGCTTTATTTAATTTGATTTTACATACAGATATCATCGAAAACTAAAAACCATTCACATTTCACATTCCAGGGAAAGCCATAAGCAGTTATCGTTGTGTAACTCTGCCCGACTGTTTGCTGATGCAATTGTTGAAGCAAGTGCATGGTTTCATCAGAAAACAATCAATTATGAATCGAATCAGTGGCTGCTATTCTTCTTCTACTCCCCTGGTGGGCCAACAGCAAAAAGAGTTGGAGGGCTGCACCTCACTTGTCACAGCAGTGAACTACGGACAATCACACCCCCCCCCACCCCACCCAACTTCGAACCACAAAGCCACTGAATGAAAAGTTAGACAACAGGAAAATCTGCCTGCTTTGCACTTCTAAACTGCCTCCGGGCAAAAAGTAAATCCAGCCAGATTTGCGCTGGCATTATGAAGCCAAATCCTGTAAGGTTGGGAGTTAACTAGTAATAGCTCTGACAGGTCTTTTTTGGGTTTTTTCCTCACATGCCCGCATGACAGACTGTGTCAGCTGTCTCAAAAAAGTTTATTGTAAAACTTCAGAGATGCATGACATGAAAAAGCAGCTGGTTGGAGGCACATAAACACATAAACCTGTTCACCAGACACTGGTCTCTAAACCCTTACCAAGAACGCGATTACGTCGTAGCCCTGTTCCTTCAACCAAACCAGAATACAGGATGTGTCCAGTCCACCGCTGTAGGCCAGAACCACCGTTCCTTTAGACATGATGAGGGTTTAAAAAAGTACAACAGGTGGAGAAGCTGTGGAGGGGCAGCAGAGAAGAGACAGCAGGGAATCCATTATATATATCAGTAACTAGCTGTGGAGGAAATGTCAATGTACTATCTAGGATCTCTTAAGACAATCTATTGTCATTTGACAATAAATTCATTCAGATTATTCACCCATTGGGAAAAATGAATACAAATTTTTTTTTAAATAAATGCATAGAGGGAAAACAAGTATCTCCTTTTATTAATGATTTATGACTACATTCAGAGTATAAATCTACGATTATAATATTATTTGCATGTTTTGATTATTTATTTTTCTATTTATGTCTCTTATTTGTTTGTTTGCACTATCCACTCTGCTGCTGTAATCCTGCAGATTTCAACGTTGTGGGACTAATAAAGGATTATCTTATTTTATCATTCAAATGATTTGTGTCTTTGTTTGGTACATTACTGGGTTCTGAACGGTTTAAGATAACATGTGCCTGTCAACATCTGTTTACATCCATGGCCAACAGGCGCACAGCTATTGTGATGATGTCATGCGACAAAATGTGAATTAATTATCATTAATCTACATAACATAATAAGATATAACGTTGCGTATTTTGCCACAGCAACTGGTCGTCTGTTGAAAGTCCCTCGCCATACACTGCTACCTCGCTGCTGTGACGACAGACTAAACGTTACATTGAAATATAAAAAAACAAGTGCGCGTTATTTTGTTTTACTTACCAGAGAGTGATTTGTGTGAGATAAATGCGCGCTGGTCAGAGCCGGTGTCGCCGTCGGTCGGTCGGTCGGTCGGTCGGTGAGGACTGGAGGAAAGCAGCGGCAGCGTGTTTGCTTTTAGGGCTACCTCGGTCTGACCAGTCCAACCCGGGTCCAATTACGTCATCCATTAATTTACATTAGTGAGAAAAGATGCGCTCAAGGTGCATTGTGGGAATTGTAGGATGCAGAGGTGGACTAAGCATTCAAATCCTTTACTGAAGTAAAAATATGAAAAGTAACCTACATATTATCTCTATATATAACCATTGAGGTGTTGCTAGATGCTATTACTTTATAAATAGTACAGTTAGGGTATTTTAGGGCTGGGCTCCCCTCCAAAGGGTCACAAGATACATCTGATTATTAAAATTTGAATATTGCATAGCTACTTTTGACCTCTCTTGACTTACATTTTTTATTTATAAGAAACCATGTGAGACGTTTAGAGAGAAAATGTCTCTTTGGTGGAACTGCTTACGAACTCATTTGAAATATGACCATGAATGGAATGCTACAATGTGTTCTTGACGCGCATACCTTTGGTTAATCTTGGGTTGCTTCCTTCTTCCATGATGCTGTAGATGTAGATGTTTTGTTTGCTGTGTTAGTACTTGTGCAATATTTAGAATCTAGCTTTATTTTTTGTGCCGTTTAATGGCGTTAGTGTTCGAGGTACCATTACATCTCCAGCAGGCCAAACGCACTGAGACTACCACCAGTGTCCACTTATTACTTGATTGTCAGCCGTGACTTATCAACATGCGGCATGGAATACCAACACCCCCAAAAAATAAACTTAAAAAAACAAAAACACCAACAGTTCTTCCATTAAGGTAACATTTTTTTACCCTCATAGTCCGTTAGAGGTCAGTCTTTACCCAAGGTCGTGACCTTCCAACACCTGTCCAAATACAAACTTGTCATTCAGTATGGCCAAACTATATATTTTTGAATTTCTCATTACCATTTTCTGAGAAGCTGTGACATCCAACTGGTCCTCAAAAAGACTGTATGCTGCTGTTTGGTTGTACTCCATTGGCTTACTCTTTGGTGGGGAATTCACAATTATTTGATTATCTGGTCCCCCAATGTCCTTCAGACTCTGATTACATCATAAGGGCTAAAAACCTTGACCGAGACAGTAACTTTATATTTTTTAATTTTTATTTCTTCGCCATGAAGTTCCAAAAATCAAAAAACAAATGATCAAAAATACAATATAAACTTTTGAAATCAATACACTGAATTTTTTTTTTTTTTTTTCTTACACAGGGCAAAAAACACTGAGCAAGTCCTGATGGCTAGTGACTCTGCTAAGTCCTCTTTGCTTTTCTAGATCTCTGAATATGGTGTTTCACAAACGTTGAGCCCCCCCCCCTTATTATCCCCGATCATATACAGTTCACTAGGTAGGCATTTGTCACAGACGTACAGTACAAAGTGCCTAAAAGCAAGTCCTGGAGCCAACAATTGTGTTGAAACTTTCAATCAAGCACGACTGCAATCCACCACTTCTACACAATGTACACTACCCCCCCGGATTAAACTCCCAATGATCAAGAGTCAGTTGAGATTGAAGGTGTAAAGATGTTTGAAAGGCTACAGTGTCGGAGGAGAAAAGAAAACCTGGAGAGACAAGACGAGTTGCTGTCAAATCAGTGCCCAAGTTCTATATAGAGACTAAGTCTCTGACACTAAGATCCAACGGCAAAAAAAGGCCAGCATCCATGGACGTGGGGGGGGGGGGGGGGCGCAACTGCTGCACTTGATCCACTCTGCCGGATTTACTCAGAAAATATGAACGTTAATCTATTATAACTCATGGCATAATACCCATAAAATACAATAAATTATCTTCATCCCTTCTGCACACAGAACTAGTAAACCTTTTTTTTTTTTTTTTTTAGAATAATCATCCATCATTTGTATACCTTGCACTTTGAAATACACAAGACTTCTTTATTCTTGTTGATATGGGAAAAAACCTGGCATTATGTATGATGTAAAAATAGAAAAAATTGTCCATTGATGGGGGAGGTGGTGTAAGTGGATTAATAAAAAATAAACTAGAAAAAAAACAAAAAACGGTGTACCCTGTAGCGGGGAACTGGAGGAGGGAAGGTCTTTGAGTCCCAGTCGGTGGGGGAAGTTAGTGGTGCTGTGCAATCCTCTTATCTTAACCCCACCTCGGCCTACCACTCTTTCTTTTTCTCATCCATGGACACTCCGCCAGGTCCAAGTGCCACCACTAACAGCAGACCGCCGATGACCGAGGTGGTCTGGAAGAAGTCGTACTTGAGGAAGTCGTGCATGGGCTTGTAGGCGGGGACGCTCCAGAAGGCGTTGAAGTAGACGTTGATGGCCAGAAGCCACACGACGAGGGTCAACGCCGCCAGCTTGGTTTTGAAGCCTATGGCCACCAGGACGATGAGAGCGGTTCCAACCATGTTCTGCAGGATCTGTGAGAGAAAGTTAGAGATTTGCACTTCACAGTGTTTGTTCATCACGTCACAGATGGGCCACTGACTGACAAGCAAGTTTCAAATCTGCAAATCAATTTGCACAGACTTTCTGCCCTAACATTAATAGAACTCAACAACTGAAATGTTGTGGCACACTTTGGAAAATGCAATTGTCAAATTTACACTAGGGGTTTTGTACAGATTCGTACGCAGTTTTGGCTCCTCCTATTCCCAGCTCTAGGAATAAGTCAGAGCGTCAGTGGTCAAGCAAGCCAGAGAGTGAATAAAGAGAAGAAGGGTCATCTAAAAAATAAAACGTTGTTTTCTTGTTGTTGCACAGCTGTTAGGCTCTAACGCAAAAATAAACAACCACACCTTCGCGCAACACTGAAGGTGCCACGATGCCAAATTTTGAATGAATGTCCGCTTGGTGAAACTGACACACCAATAGCAGCGTAGTAGCCATTCTGCACATAGCAGAGGAGAGAGACTTTTAGCAGGGGGAAAACAAACACATAAAAACTCCTGTTACCTGAATCACACAGTCGCTAAAGGGTGCCTTGTGCCACCAGTATCAGATGCCGAGGGGCGTGCCAAAGCGGCTGTATTTGACCTGGGAATGAGGACAGGCTGCAGACCCTGCTTATTGGCTGGGGGGTTACACACCCTTGTAGGTCCTAAAGTATCTTTGCCGACACACAGAAACCTCCTTCACAACAAAATAAGAGGATCTCTGCAGATTAAGACACTGCCACACACTTCTAGTGGGTCATGAATTATTTTTGAATCAATCTATGCATTGTTTTTTTTAGGGAATTCTTGCATAAAATTTCCTTTGTACTGTGTTAATAAGTGAGCCTTAAAAGGTGTTAGTCAGGTGGATTTTGTAACCGTTGGAAAGACACTGGATAGCCGTTTCCTTCAGCTTCCAGTCTTTGTGCCAATTATAAAAAAAATGATATTAGCTTGGCATATTTAGCAAACAGCAGAACATGTGAATGTCATCAATCTTCTCATCCAACTCTCGACAAGAAAGCAAATAAGTTTATTTTCCAAAATGTAATTTTTTAAATTTAAGCCTAAATCTAACAGCTTTATATTATGTCTGTGTCAGTAAGTATGTGGTGGTTATGCATTGGTTGTAACTTAATGATGGAATAACCATCTGTATTAAATAAAGGTTGTTGTTGATGTTGTTGTTGTTGTCATTACTCACAGAGAAGAAGTTGGAGTCAAAGTGCAGCAGAGTCATGAACATGAGCACTAGCAGTACTCGACCGCCCAGCTGCATGTACTGCTTTGGAGAACTCTCTCCCATGGAGGGGACGCCAGCAAACATGCTCTTTCCTTCCGAACGAGACTCGGCCAGCAGCAGGAGCAGACCACCTCCGAGGGCGAGGTTTCTGGGAGGAGGAGAAGGAGAATGGTTATTTCTTTATTTCAAATATAGTATTTTAAACTACTTAAATGATATATCACCATCACTTACCTCATCAAAAATTTGAGGTCCCATAAAATGCTGTATGCAACAGTCTGGTGGAAAAAAGACATTTCAGGTCAGATACAAAAAGACATATTGTGTAAATCAAAAATGGCATTGTAATGTTATTGATTTTACCTGTAGCGCTATGATGCTAAATAGTCCAAAGCAGGCATACTGTACAAAATTTCTACTAAGGATGAGGACACAACCACCTGTTGGGACACACACAGAAAGTTGTGGTTATTATGGCAGCGTGTTGTGTTAGTTTTATTTTCCATTGTCTTCATTACAATGACAAAGGCAAACATGAGCTCAAGTAACGACTACTATTATTTTGTTAAGGCCACTTAGAAAATGTAATTTCACTTGTGCACTTCAACATAATCTGTTTTATGCAGGTAAGTTCAATAGTTTATTGTTCGTGAATGAATAATACTGAATAATTCATGAATAATACTTTTAATAATACTTTTAATGCCAAACTCTGACTGTCAGAACCAGCATGTCTCAACAGAAACCACATGACTCTCAGAACAAATGTTCTAACTTTACATGTGGTCAAAAAATATATTTCCATTCAATTTTCCAGAAAACTTTTAAAATGTCGCAAAAAAAGAATGCGGGTTTTGCCGCGTTTCCATCAACTGTTTTGTAACAAATAAACTCGACCGCAGCCTGCATGCCCCAATTAACACTGTAGAAGAAGTAGAGGTTGAGAATCGGAAACAAAACAAGTCCGATTCTCCATCTAAACCATCTATAAAGAGAAAAATGGTGAAAGGTCTACAGGATGTTATTTGTGAGGACGCAGGTAGCAGAAACAGCTGATGAGTGGGATTAATGTTCACTACGTCAGCATTTACTCTGCAAAGGCTTTTCCATAGTTAATATTGCACATCAACTCTTTTTCAACTCTCTTTTTTGACAAAAAACACAGAACTTTTCCCACAATTGAGCTTTAATGAATTTTGCCGTACCTATGCAGCCTTTCTATAGCGATATTTCAAAAGGGGGCATGAAAATATGTGACAGGAAGATGGCTAATGTAGCTTCATATTCTGTTTTTTTACAGGACAAGAACAAAACCTGATATCTTGATTTATAATCTGTCTTCTGCCACATTTCGGGTGATGCCTTCAACAGTGTGCAAACTTCTGCTCTTACAGCCCATTTGCTTCAAAGTTCAAGGAGCACAGGGATGCATTTTCGCAAACACTGCGAGTGGTCTGCCTCTTGGCCTCCTTCAACAAGTCTGGTCTGTATCCCCTGACCTTTCTAATCAGCCAGATTAGAAGTGAAGTTCACGGTGTTTGTATCTATTTATTGCAAAACCTTCTGCAGACTGTAAACACTATTGGGCTAAAACGAAGTGAGCACACTTCTAGCAATAGCCATTGACTTACTCATAATTGTTGTTACCAATTGCAAGACCCAGTAAGACCCCAAAACATGTAACTTCCTACTGTGAAATCTGAGTTTACTCATGTTATGTCCAGACCGCAACCTCACAGTGCACTGCCTCCCATTCACTCACCCAGCTGTCCTATGAGGTTCATTAGCACAAAGCACGTAGCCAGGAAGTAGCCACAGCTCCAGGTAGCCTCGATGTAGTCTCTCTGCTCATTCCACTGGAACCACATGCGGATGCCATCTTCCAGGAAGGTGCTGATGAGACACAGACGCGCCAGGTGGGGCAGATACTGTTTGGTTACCCGCAGGAACTGTGCAACAGAGAGAAAGAAGAGATGAAGTGATTGACAAGAAAAAACAGCAGCTTGAAGTGTAGAGGACTATCAAAAGGATGTGGTTTCTGAGCAGTTCCTGAGCTTGCTTACAACAGCGTAACCAAGAAACCCCATTACTGGGTCACCAAGCTGTAAGACATGCAACTAAATTTCACCAAAAGTCGCCTAGAGACTCCAAATAATATTCTGACCTGTTACTTCTTGTACAATAAGAGAAAAGGTTGTCCATTACCTGAAGCTATGGCAGTTTGCTACCTGTGGAGGTACTTGTTTTAGTAAGTAAGTGCAATGTACACAATGTAGATCAGTTTGGGCTTTTCTGTTTGTCTTTCATCCACTTTTTAGACTAGATTAGACAGGTAGTTTTGGACATTAGGTGCCATTTGAAATTATGATTGTCCGAACTAAAAGTGCAACAACAACTATAACTATATTTTTAAAATTAAAGAATAGATGAAGATGTACACAATGTTCTACTCCTACAGATCACTCGTGTTGAATAGTTAGCAAAAAAACAAAAGCTAAGGTTTACTAACTGAAGATATAACTGGATTTGGACAGAATTAATTGAGTTCAAAAGTATATGAAAGCAGGGTTGAAGTTCTGTTGTGGTCCACAAAATAAGAAAGACAATAACAGGGTGGTGCATCCCTGTTACAACCCTAAATGCCAAGGACTTCTTGTGTTATTATGAGTTGAAGTACGCTTAATGTTTTCAACAAAAAGAAACTACCCTGCAATCTTCTTTCTAACAAATTTCATGAACGGTTCCTCAGATAGTACAGTGACCCAGTAGAGGCGCCTCGACCTGCCCACTGCCCCGCCTACTCAGCAGTCCACATCAGCACTGCAAGACCTCAGCAGCCTATCAGCGTCCACCAACTCCCACTATGACTGCTATGTGGGACATGAATGGACCACAGGGGAGCCAATCCGAACAAGCCCGAGGTCTCTGCAACAGTCTAGAAATAGACCATTTTGGAGCAAGTAACGTGTTATCTCAGGACCCCATAGTGAGGGATGCCCCCTTTACATTTGCTGAACAGAGTTTTATTTTTTACAAAGCAAACAACGCAAGACATTTCATTTCCCTTTTCCAAATGTTTTACAATAGGAGCGTATAAATCATGTGATTGTAACTAGATCGGGGAACAGAAATGGTGCAGTTTTTCGGCATGTGGTGTGAGTTCAGTCAACACAGCTGCTATAAACATATAAATACAGAACTGACTCTAGGACTTGATGTTTTAACCAACAGTACTCTTCCAAGGATACAGCGAACATTAATAAAAGTCTGTCCAGTCCTGCAAAGACAGAAGGCCATGCTTCAAACACACAATACTACAGCACACAGGCCTCTTATGAGCCGGACTACAGTAACTTCACAAATAGGGTGATGTTACAGGGACACAAAAAAACAAATCTCTATGGGGTTTTTTTTCACAGTCTCGATTGCAACATGGGTCACAGGCAGATGTGTAATCTGATCTTGACATCTCAGCTCAGCTCTCAGTGAATTGCCTCCAAAACCCTCAGAAAGACACACTTCCTAAAAGGAAGCTGTGGCATGTTTAATAAAGTTAAGGTCCAGTTTTTTGAGTGGTTTGAGCTATGTCAAGGCCACAAGCAGGGGAAACAAATGCTTCTCTTATTTAGAGATACTATGCAACCCTAATCCACATGCAATAGCAAGCAATTAGGGTAATGAAACATTATCCCATAGCTCAGAGGCTAAGCTGAGTGATTTCACAACTACAGGCTGAGACACTGTGAATACACCCTGTTGATACAGACAAGCTAACAAGCTAACACAACAATGTAGTCATCCATATGTGTCCCTGTTACTGTTAACGAGGTCAGCTTCACTTTTGTCTACATGAATACATAATGCTAGCTAGCTCATTCAACTGGACACACACATGACAGCACACAAACACCTAGGTTACAACATGTGTCGTTCAGACAAACTAGTTAGCAGCTAGCATGCTAACAGCGGCTAGCTGCTCAAAGTTACCTGGTCTGCCACGTCTTCCGCTGTGCTCATGAGATCCTCCTGTCCCATATTTGTGTAATAGAAAACAATCTCTAATAATTAAAGCTCAGCGCCACACGAGTTTGTATGTGTAGTTTTTTTTTTTTTTTTTGTTCTCCAGCAGGCTACACTAGGACTGCTCCTCCTCCCGTGAATGTTATTTACTTGAAGATTTTCCCCCGATCGCCTGTACGCAGAGAAAGGCCGCCTCCGCCCCACAATGCCCCGCGGTTTGACGAGAGACAAGAGCCCCCCTACATGGTACTGCAACCGCTGCATGCCACGTATACTGATCCGTCCAGGGGCTTGGCTGGTTTTAGACTTTTTACACATTAAAAGAAACACAAGAACACAGGTGGACCAGACATTAATTCTTTTTTATTTTTTATATCAAAATAGTTTATACATGTTCAAGCTTACAAATGCTGCACAGTCAAAAGTTTGGACACACCTTCTCATTCAACTACTTTGAAGAATCTAAAATATAAAACATATTCTGGTTTGTTGAGCATTTGCTTGTTTACTACATCATTCCATATGTGTTGCTTCATAGTTTGGATGTCTTTAATATTAATCTACAATGTAGAAAAAAATAAAAATAAAGGAAAACGATTGAATGAGAAGGTGTGTCCAAACTTTTGACTGGTACTGTATATCATTATTTTTTATATATATTATTGGGTCTCTTAATGCATTATTTAAAAAAAATTACGAAGCTAACACATTGAGTTCACAGTATTTTACTGAAAAGCTCTTAATTTATAAATAAATAAATGACATATCTTTGATAATCGAAGTGTAAGTTCATTTTTCTTTATTGTACTTATTGACCTTTTTGACTACTTGTTTTTTTTCCCGTCTGTGTTATGCACCATTATATTAAAGCAAATTCTTTATGATGTGTGTAATCAACTTGGCAATAAACCTGATTCTGGCGGGCGTTCAAATTATGATTAATTGAATGTGTGAATGAATTAATTAAAAAAGGAAATTTCAGTCCTTTTCACACAGTAAGAAGGAGCGGTAGCCTACAGCTCAAACGGATCAAGCAACATGTCTAAACACAAAAACTTAAATAACCGACAACTATCAGCCTTTAAAATTTTGACAGGACGATGTTGCTATTAACTTATTGCTCAACTTAATCCTCACACTTTGTTTAATTTCTACAACTTGACAAAATACTGCTTATACTTGACAAATAAAACCTGCATTTATAGATGAATAAGAACTTGAGGAAAAACCAACATAAGAGTCTTGGTAATGTGTTGTATAAAAGCTA
Source organism: Anoplopoma fimbria (assembly GCF_027596085.1). Classification (NCBI taxonomy): domain Eukaryota; kingdom Metazoa; phylum Chordata; class Actinopteri; order Perciformes; family Anoplopomatidae; genus Anoplopoma; species Anoplopoma fimbria. The sequence goes on along the minus strand of NC_072462.1, from coordinate 14,679,732 downwards.
CAGCATACATTTTAAATATTTTTTTTTACTCATCAACCTGTTGAGCGACCCCTTGTGCCCTGTGGATGAGTGCATCATCATTCTGGTAGAGAGAGAGAACCCCTTTTGTCCCCCATACGTCTACATCAAATCACTTAAACAATTTAACTTATTTTTAGTTTCTTAACTTTTTGCCTTCAGCCACAAGACAGCAGAGCTATGTGAAAGGAAATGGGAAGGAGGTGTAAGAGGGGCCTTATGGCTTGTTAACTGTAGAGACCAAAGACAGAGAAAGTCTTTAGACATGGGTACGCCCCGTTAGCTAAGCAGAAAAAAAACTTGCTATTTTCACAAGCAGTAGCTCAGTTTCTACCATTCCAGCTGATGTTATTTGCTACTAAATGACTTGCCCTCAACCTTTACAGAAAGGCAAAGGGAAGATGAGAAAAAAACAATGCTGATCGCTCAGAAGAACAACGTTGCAGTTACACAAGATATTTCAGAAGTGTTAATTACACATTAAAGTAGAACAATAAATCAGTGAAAACTTGTTGCATCGACTGGTAGGAGCCGGAAAGTAATGATATTCCTCGACTGAATGACTTGTGCAGACAGAATCTGTCCACCTTGGGTGAGAATGTTCATGTTGCACTGGAAGACCTGTTATCATAAGAACCCCATGACAGCAAGCTGCTGTAATTTCTGATTCGGCTGTCGAAACCGTTTGCCAGCCACATCAGCAGTTACCTATTACAGCAGAGTAAAGTGGCTGTTTTTCAAGCTGTTCCTTCAGCTACAATAGTCCCTTAGTGCATATAGTACTGTGTGGGAAATGTCTACACCCCATAAATAATTATACATGCAATAGATGTACCAAAAGTAGATGCATGCCAGGCTACATTTCTTTCTTGTAGAATTGGCAACTTATAAAATGCTTTTTATGAATAGTACTTCTCGGTCAAATTATTGACATGGTCTCTGTTTGTTAAGGTGTCTCCTACTTTTAATCCATTTTATAGTTAATATAGTAAAACAAAACAAAGAAAACACAATGTTTGCAAATCCAAATTGAGTTGTATTTTATACTAGCACATTTGGACAAACCAGACAATACAACTTATCCAGTCAACATTGTGTCACGTAAACCAGCCTCTTCAGAACTTTGCAACATCACAGCTTGGAATAAACAGACAACCTTTCATATGCTGAAAATATGAAAAATCAACTGGATGTTCATCGATACAACGTCAGGCTGGCTCAGACAGGATTACTACTCCAAACTAGAAGTGCAGTTTTATTCCCTTACAAATGACCAGTTATAAAAATACTGTTTGAATGTTGTTTTGTTTTTTACTTTCCATTTGGCACTTGTACAGGTTTCTTAGGCCCTGATTTCCGGTGGTTATTTCTGAATTTCTTCTGAAAACCACCGCCCTGTACCTGAAAGACATGAATATGATAGCATTAATGTCAGTAAAGGAAATCTTAATTTCATTAAAGCCAGCTATTTGGATCGATTCCACATAAGATTTCTACAGACCTTCTTCCGTTTCTGCTGCACCGGCTTATCCACCTCCATTTCCTCCTCTTCGTCTGTCTGGAAGTCGTCTTCCTCCTTTTTCTCGTCAACCTCCACACTTTCTTCAGCCTCATTATTTAAAGTGAACATAGTGGCTGTAGAAACAAATGGCACAGCAAAGTCAAATTGTTTTTCTAGAAGTAACTCTTCAACAGTAAATTCACTAGGTTTTGCCTAGAGCGGAATCCTGCAGACTCTTAAACATCATGACACACTATCACGACATAACAGCCTCGTAAAAAAAAAAAAAAAAAAAAAAAAAAGTGTACAGAGATGTCCACAGTGTGTGCACTTGGGATACTGACCAGGGTAGAGGTCGCTCATGCTGTCCTCTGAGTCGCTGTGATCGTCGTCACTGGATGACGGTTCCCACGACTTACTCCCCTGTTTTGAGGGTCTCCCCCGATTGACCTCTTCTCCGATGTCTTTGGGCCTTTTCTGTTTCAGTCTGGCTGGAAGGAACTCTATCCCTTGCTTCATACATTCTTCATCTAGAGCAGGACAGAGACAGTCATGTCAGTGATCAAGTTTAAAGAGTGAGTTGTCCACCATATTTGCGGTGGACACGGACTGCATAGTGATTATACCGATGGTTTCTGATCTGGGTGGTTAAAAAAAAGTGAGCACTCTGATTCAATGCAGAATGTGTCATTGCTAGGCAAACATATAGCTTCATTAAGACTCGCATTTAGTAATATTATCAAGGGGCTTTGATGGACCAAGGTACAATGGTAACACTGAAAAGAACTGAAGCAATACTACGGTGTCAATCTGAAATAAATGTTGATTTCCATCAGTATGAACTCAAAACTTTATGTGTCTATTGTGACTTGATAACTGCCTGGATGATGTGGAAATGGCAGTGTTGTTGGGTATTACTTTCTTTTATGTAAATAATGAAAATAATAATAAAAACTGATTTTGTTGTTGTGAATTTACTGCATTGATACCATGGATATACATCTTTATCAACAGGTATCTATGAGCTTTGAGAGTGTCACACTAAAAGTCCATGTGACTTAGATTGTAAAAAAAACAAAAACAAGGTGCCATGCGTGTAGATGAGTGATGCACTGACATTTGGAGAGGGCTTTCTTGAAGCGTTTCCCGTTAACATGTCTGAGGACATGATGTGGCTGCCGGTTGAGGTGTCTGAGGGTCAGCTTACAGAAGAGCTGCTTGCTGGAAAACAGACAGGAGGCATCAGAAAACACATTACACCACTTATGAGTGAGACATTGTGGCATTCCCTTAACAAGCATTGCCACTGTTGCAAGTAAGATAAGGAAGGTGTTCCTCTTGCAAAGTGACAAAATGGCATGCATGGGTCTCCTTACGGTTGTTTGGAGCTTTGTACAACGTGAGGTTCATACTGGCTGTAGTTGAACTCTGCTGCAGCACTCAGCTTCTCATATTTCTTCCCTTTAGTGAAGTTATGCAGCTCCGTCAGGTTGCATGGGAATTCATGGCCATTCAGAGTACATTTGATCTGGGGAAAAACAGCCAAAGAAAACTATTTAGATCAGCTTGTAGCCATCGAAACGCTTCGCAGTACATGGCTCACGTGTTAAATTAGCACTACTGGTAGCATAACATTGAACAACAGTGTGTTTGGGTGTAATGTGATGTGTTTAGCTCGTCACCTTTTTGCCATCTGTAACCTGGAGAAACGGGTGGTTGAGAAGAAATGCTTGGAGGTCTGCAGGTAATTCATCCATGGCGTAAAAACACTTCAAAACAGAGCTTTCAGTGTGTTGATCAGGCCCTCCCTTACAGGAAGTGACTACACGTGGGTAGTTTGCGTGATATGGTGCGTGATATTTAGGCGCCCTCCAGTGGCCAAAGTGAGGAAGGTCAGTTTAAGGGAAAAGGTAAAGCCATTCAGCTATAATCACATCACTGTATTTATCAAATATTAAATACATTAAAGGAAACATAGTAACGTTAAAGCTTGAGGTTTTCATTAATGCTCAAAGGGAAACTTATTAAATAAGATTAAGATAAGATAAGATAAGATAAAATAAGACAATCCTTTATTAGTCCCGCAGCGGGGAAATGTACAGGATTACAGCAGCAAAGAGGATAGTGCAAACTAGAGACATAGTAAAAAAACAAGATAAAAAATAAGTATTATAAATAAGCAAATGAGCAATAAAAAACCCCAGTAAAAAACAGTAAAGAATCCACAGTAACTGAAATATTATATATACAGACAGAAACTATTTTTTACGGTTTTTAGCACTACGTTTATTGTCACAATAGCTACGGATACATAAAATACATTGAGCATGTTTATTGTATTTAGTTATATAATACCAGTTTGCTACTTTGCCAACTCTGCTCCCAGTAGATCACATGACACTGCATTAATCAACGTTAATTGGCTTATGTGAGGATTTAACAAGTCAGCTGACTGACATCATCTGACAGCTCGGCATCACAGAGACGGAAAAGTACAGAGAGCCCACTCTGTTCGTATTTTCAGGACTTTTACTTTATATGAAAATGTTGACCATTTCCGAAAAAGGGCACTGGTAGAAGTTACATAAAACAACGTTTGAAGTTTATTTGAGGTGTAGGATTTAAGATAATTTCACTCAATTAACAATCGGGATTTCGGTACAGAGTGAGTACTCTTGCTCACTACCAGACATATCTTTGCGGAGAGGTCAAAGCCACGCCCACACATTTCCCATGATTCACTACTCCAGTAAACAAATACCCGACGCGGAGACTTCCTCTTGGAATCTGTAGATTTCTGCAAACTGTCTGAAAATAACGTTTAAATAAGAAATTACACTTTGAGTTTGTTGGTCATTTTTCTGGATTTTAAACGTCTTACTGCAGCGAGCGTTAAAACATGTCCGGACCAAATGGAGATCCAAACATTTCCATTGACGATGGTATTGTCAACGATGAAGATGAATTCGAAGACGAAGGTAATACGATAATATATGTTCATGCATTGTAGTGACGTCATTGCAGGACTTGCACACCAGTAAAGTCACAATCTCGAGGCGGTATGTTAAAGTAGAGCGTCACACCGTGACTTCATGTCAGGTGACACTGACTCTGAACCAGGGATTTCTGAATGAAATGCTACATTCAACATTGTTTTATGTTGGACTAATATCTGCACCAGTATTAAAATAATAAGCTCTCATGTCTCTCTAATTAAAAACAATTGAGGAGCGTATTCAAGATTTATTTCTAGGTTACAGCAATTCTGTCTTTCTGCTTTTCACCTTGAGATCCTTGTTTAAATCCTCAAATTCTAGATTTGTGAATTAACTTCTCTAGAAAAGCAGTAAGCAGACTGTTTTGTCTATGAAGTTGTATAAAGTATTTTAAAATACCCATATGCAAAAAATTCTTAACACAGGTTAAATCCAATCTGATTTTGAGATAATGTGATGCTTGAGATTGGCTCAATGTGGAAAAATGCTGAATATTTGTCTAAACTTGAGAAAAACATTTCATTTATTGTCTCCACTTGTCTGTATTTTCTACACACTTACACATTATTTCACACAGTTGCTGATAGTTACAGGAAGTCAAAAATGGGTAATTGTGACAGCATTACTCCCGTCCAAAATAACGGTGATATCAGTCATGGAAATAAATCGCTTTTTTTGCATCCAAATGTTTAAGAAACTCTTTCCTCTACAAAAAAAGCGTTTTACTCTGTCTGACACAAATGACTGATCTCTCCTCTGCATATCCACAGAGTATGAGGCCATCAACTCCATGCTTGATCAGATTAACTCCTATCTCGATGACCTGGAAGATCGGAATGATTCACTTAATGGCAAACTGCACGAACTAATGGAGTCAAACAAGCAAGCCAGGCTGGAGTTCAGGGCCCAACTTATCGGCTCCGAGAACCAGGAGGAGCAACGTCCTGCAGACGGGGATTCCTCCTCAAGCAGCAAGGAAGACCAGAATAAAGGCGATGGGGATTGCAAATGAGAGATGAGGGGGGCTGAGTACATCAAAATACAGGGATGGAAATATTTAGTTGGCTCAACTCCTTACCTCCGTCTGTTGGACTAATGACCCTTGATCTGCATAGTTCATGCCTATCCGATTCTTCCTCTCCATTGGCAGGTGTAACATTTTCCTTCTCCTCTGTTTCCCCCCCCCTTTGTTGAACTGTTGTGTGCTGATGTTTAGTTCCTGTGCAAATTGAAGTTTATTGACCTCTAGCAGCGTGTTATACAAGTTGCACACCGTATTAACCTGGGACTATTACAGTGAAATCAAAGTTGCATGTGTTGATCGTTATCTGTGACCCTTGGTCCAAGTGGGATGTTAAAAGGACAAATTCTAAAGCCAGGATAAAAATCTGACATTTTTTTTAAAAAGCTGATTCAGTGTAATTTAACAATGACAGTGACCAGTATAACATTCCTCCAGAGTCAACCCTGATCTTAAGAATTTGTCTTCATGGTCAAATAGGGTCAGAGTTGAACTTCTTCGTAGTGTGCTGATCCACTTGGTGTTGAGGTTCAGCTTTGTAATAGCTCTAGTCTCTGTTCATGTTTGAGTCATCCCAAAAAGTAAATATGCAACACAACAGATGTCTACCAGTGTATTAAGTTTAATCTGCAGCATGACTGTAAATCTATCTATCAATCTGCTGTCCTGTTGATTTGTATTAACCTGCTAAGATTAAGTGAGCTGATACGTGTTTGAACAAGTTAATTAATAGCCATAAAGTCAAAATAAAGTCAGGCAAGTGTGGGAGTTGTCAGACATTTTAATTTAAATGAAAATGATCCCCCCCCAAAGAACTGAAAACAAAAAATCCCAAAATACATACAACTTCCAGCAGTTAGAAAACAACACCTGTTTGTTCATCTCAAGTAAGTCAGTAGCTGAATAAAAATACAATAAGAAACATACAGCTTTGTTTGAAATTATCCTTTACATGTCCTTTTCTCTCTCCTGCTCCCTTCTGTTCTCAAAGTACAGTTTCATGTCTCGTTCCTTCAGACAGACCATGAGTACGAATCACGTGACAGTCGCCCCTATGACTACAAGAGTTTCCACATGCATCAGCTAACCGCTTTTGTGGTTGAAAATATCCTCTTCTACTACAGAGAATGAAATGTGTCCAGAACAGCACACTAGTCTTGAAGCCTCGACACTGCTGAGATGCTGGAATTTAAAGAAATGCATTTGTATAATCTGTAACTGGGAAAATCTACTGTTACGTGACTGCTGCTTTAAAAGTCTAAATATTGCGAGGATGAAGTGTTTCACCAGACACTTCATGGTTTCTCATCCTTTCATGAAGTCAACTGTGATTCAATCTATCCAGTGTTTATAGCAAACAAAACATTACAAAAAAAAAACAATGCAATGGTAAATTGGAAGAAAAAGCAACTACCACTAAGAGCATTGTAAGTCAATGGAAATTAAGGGAACTTTTTTTTTTTTTTTTTTTTTCTTTTTAAATATACCTGCCTTAATTGACAAGTTTTCAAATTTCAAAATGCACACAATGCAGCTTTTTGCGCTGAATATCATTTTAGAGCGGGTTAAATTCCATAAGATTGTGCGCAGATGTAAAATGGCTTTTTAGACATTTTGTTACTATATTCAGCTCCTACAGATTTAAACATTTAATTACACAATTTCTTTTTCCAATTGCTGACACCCTTTCAGTGGGACAACTGAAGACAACTATTGGGCTCCAAACAGGACATCAACTAGAACCCAAAATGTCAAAAAAAACAATGTGATGCCTTGAACTAAGCTATGATCAGATTCAAGGTTCAGCATTTCTCAATACTCAAGCCAAAGCCCCATCCCAACATTTTCTTTTAACCACCTGCTCTAATACTTCAATCAGTTACATTCTACATTTCAGCTCGCTAATAGCATATGCTAAGTTGTTAGCAATGTTGAAAATGTCTCCACTTGTAGGTTATATTACGTTAATTACCGTTCATCTCAATAGCTAGAGAAGTAGCAAATCTGACAACCAACATCCTGATCCTTGAGGACACCAGGGTGGGAAATTAACTTTGTGGTGAGCCAGTTTCACAGACCAGTAGATAGAAGATCTTAGAAAACTCATGTCATACTAAACCTTAAATACTGTATATATTAAATCTGCATTTTGCTTCTAAAATGTAACATCAGTGTGTACCAATCCCATTCTACTTGCATACAGTATTATTGTGGTGGTGTGCTGCTTTTGCAAACAGTATGGATGTCTATAGCCATGCTAGCATCTCTGTGAGATTGATCTTCAGCATAGTGGTGCTTAGAGCCAAATCCTCAGTTCAACATGCCAACATGCTGATGTTGCGCTTGTGTAATGTTGAACTATGTTCATCATCATCTGAACAGTAAGTGTAGACAAATTGAAATTTTGATCTGATGATGGCGCTAGTCTGAAAATCAAGAGATGTCCAAAGTTACTGCAATCCATCCTGATTAGGATACGAGTGTCTGTACAAAATGACATGTCAATTCATCCAGCAGTTGTTCCCTGGGGTGCTACCAAAGCCTTTCTAACCTCAAATTTTATTTTTTGCCACAATTTGCATTGTGGCAGAACAGTGCAAAGGCTTTTTTGAATATACGTCACTTATCCATTTCACATGCTACATGCTCTGAACCTGCTTACATTTTTAGAGGGAATTTAGACACAGCATGTGTATCACCTTGGCATGGTATTTTAAAACTTTTTTTTAACAACTTTAAGGAGCTTTTTATTTGAAAAAGTTATTTTAGGCAACATTAATGCAGTTTTTTTTTTTTACAAAATAAGTAAAAATGGGAAAGGGTTTGTTCTGAGCTATGTGTACTTAAGCTATTATGATGTCATTTTGATTGCTGTAATCTTAAAGTGAGGCTGGAGATTGTACTACTAAAGAGCAACAATTCTCTGACTGGGAGCCAATATTAAGATAATAACCCACCCATCACTGATTTAACATGCATGTGATAGCCGCCAGGTGTTACTTTCCCACCCTGGGAGAGCATCAAATCAGAAGTCATGTTCCACCGTGAGATACCATCATTCTTCCTATTTGCTGGTATGTGCTTGATTCAGACTTTCCACCATGGAGAGAGGCAGGGCTGTCTACTTCTTGGTCTCGGTTTAATGAAAGCACCTCTTTAAATATTGACACATCCTGTCCTAAGGGTTTCCACTTTCTCCACATCTTATCGTTGACTCAGCGTCTGTTTGTGGCCCTCCCTGACCTGCGTTTGGATGTGGCTTTTGCCTTCTTTTTTCCTGTGACAACGGGAGCTTCCTTCTCCTCCTCCTCTTCCTCCTCTACATGAGCACCCTCAACAACAGCTGCTGTTGTTGGCTCTGGCTCTTCTCCGCTACCAGCAGGTAGCTCAGCTGGACTCTCCAGAACTACAGAGGCCTGGGATGTGCTCTCTTCCTCCTTTACGTGAGCGTCCTCAACAACAGTTGCTGGCTCTGACTCTGACTCTGGCTCTGGCTCTTCTCTGCTACCAGCAGACAGTTCAGCTGGACTCTCCAGAACTACAGAGGCCTGGGATGTGCTCTCTTCCTCCTTTACGTGAGCGTCCTCAACAACAGTTGCTGGCTCTGACTCTGACTCTTCTCTGCTACTAGCAGACAGTTCAGCTGGACTCTCCAGAACTACAGAGGCCTGGGATGTGCTCTCTTCCTCCTTGCTGTGGAGGCTGAGCTCTTGGTCTGTGTTGCCTGCGCTGGTCGGTGAGGTGCTGACGAAGTCCTGTGAGTTCTGGTCAGGTTCTGCTTGTTCCTCCTGTTGCTGGTTTTCTGTCTGCGTGTTCACTCGGCTGAGTGTAACGATAGGCTGCATTGAGTTTAGGTTTGTCACTAAACCAGAGTCATCAGTGAGGGAATCTACAACCGAACAGTCTGTGGGGGTTTCTGCTGCAGGCCTGAGGCTCTCTGCTGGTAGGGGAGACTCTCTGGAAGATTCAACGGCTTCACTCTTTTGACTCAGCAACTCTCTGTACTTCTGAGAAGAGAAAACAAACAACAATACTGCAAATTTAATATAATATAATATGAAATTCTTCAAGGATAACCAGCATTGATGCACCTAAATTTCACATGCAAATAATTGCACACCAGCTCAACAAGAGTTTATGTGCTTGGATTGAAGCTGTGATTATAAAATCAACAAAACCAAATACTTACATAAATGTAACACAACTAGTAATAATACACTCGAGTAGAAACAATAATTGAACTGGGCCACAGATGAAAACAGTTGTTCCCTGTTTAGTTGTCGAAACAAGTTGGGTGACGTGAACAAACGCTCACCTTGAGGTTCTCAAAGTGCTTCATTGTTTTGCAGTGGGCGTGTAGGGCAGAAGATTCAAAGTGATAAAACTTGTTGCAGATTCTGCAGATAAAACCTGCTACTGGAACAAAAAAACTGGACCCTGTGGTGAAAGGAATTGAAGAATAAACGTCACTCTGATATTAACAGTAAATCCAAACAACGAGAACATGCAGGAAGACAACGATCTGGAGTTTGTCGTCACTCACCGTAGACTGTGTTAGAGTCATACTGCTCATCACTGGCCATGTCCTTTAAAGCCACTTCTTTAAGGCAGGACCAGTCATCCTGTACCAGGTCATAGGAGACACAGTAAACAACTATACTATAACAAATGATCCTTCCAGTAGTACCAATAGTGCTATTTCAGATCTTATCTCAAAGTGATGTTGAACTAAGTAAAACCTTGGGATGTAGAGCTCACTGGCTATTTAAATGCACACACTCTCAATTGTGTCATTGGAGGGAATTACAAACAACAACAAATGACATGCAAATCACCTGTTCCTTCAGTCTTTCCTCCTCCATCTCACTGCCCTCCAACTCTTCCAATGAGAAGCCGTCTGTGTCCAGGGCAGTCAGCTTGCCTAAGGCCTCACAGCCCTCCTGTTCCTGGAGCTAGAGAACAGCAGCAAGTTCAGCATGAATATTTGATTTCAAGGTGAATAACTGCTTGTTGTGTAATGGTTTTAAAATCAGTATGAACTCAGATACCTTCTCCACTTTCTGTCTGTGCTCCTGGGACTGCAAGTGCTCTACAAAAATCAGGGAGGTCCTGAAGTGTTTCTTGCAGACTGAGCAGGAGGAGATGGCTGTTCTGCTGGCAAGCTGAGGAGAGATGAAGAGACAGCAGATCATTCGGATTATTCACATTGTAAAGCAAATACAAAAGCTTTTTGAACTCAACATTTACACATTGAAAGTGTGCTCATCTATAAAGTGAGTGACTTTACTTTGTGCTCCTCGGTGTGACGGTGGTCCGTGATGCTACTGGTGAAGTGGGTGTGACAGGCGGCACACCAGTTCTTCGAGTCTGACCTCTTCTCTCTGCAGAAAACACAGACAAACATCAGTTAAAATTATTATAATATGGATAATTTTCTCTTTAAAAACACACACAAAAAAAGCAGCTCCTCAAAAATGTTACCCTTTAAGGTATGAATAAAAAGGTGTGTAATTATCTCTCACTGTCCAAATTTGATACTGATTTAAAAAAATAAGAATGAAAAACACAAAGCAAATGCATATTTGTGTGTTTTTAAACTGACCCATCTTTGTTTGCTTCCTGTAGAGACTCCTGCACTCGCGGCAGCAGGGTGACCAGACAAGCATTGCTCATGTGTTGGATCTCCATCATCCTCTGCTGGTGGGAAACACTGTTCATATGACTCCTGAAGTTCTGGAAAAAAAACAAAAAAAACAAGATTATTTCAGATAAAAGAGAATAGGTAAATACATTTGCCACAACCTTTTCAGCCTTTTGCACATTCCCAACAAACACCAGCAATTATATACACCCCAGAAAAAAAAGACTACATTCCACTATTTCCTATGTATCTTGATGTGTGTGCACATTGAACCTACTTGCTGGTTGTGGCAGGTAATGCTGCACAGATAGCAGTAGAACTTGTTGTTGCCATCCGCTACACCCTCCTCTTCTTCCTCCTGGTTCATGGGTGAAGCCAAAGGGGCATCTTTGCTCTGTGGCATCTCCTCTGGGAGTAAATCAACCTGCTGGTCCTCTTCACTCAGCCTGCCAGGTGGGGACAGTGCAGACAAGCAGCTGTGCACCTACAGAAAGGTCGCAAACCAGAACTTAATCCAGAGTCATATATTTATTTAACAGAGATTTGACAAATATATACTTTACACAGGAGGTTGACAAACACTGGCAACCAGCAATGAGCCCAGCATGACCATCCTTTCTAGTAGCTTTTGCAAGAGTGATTTTATGTACTTTTAAATCTATCATTTAGTGTTGACATTATTTGTCCAACACCTGACCATCCTAAATAAAGGCTCCTCTCACCTCAGCAGCTCTGCTCTCCTCCAGTGCCTCGACAACATCTGATCCCCCTGTGGAGCGTCCTTCTTCCAGAAGGATGCAGTCTGGGAAAATAATTGAGGCAAAAAACCAACATATTAGAGCAAGTTTTCATCTCAACGGACCTAAAAACAACCTACTCTAGGTTTCTGTGGGTTATACCATCAGGCTGGCAGTCCTCTGTGTTGCTGTTACACTCTGAAGACAGAACTCCCCCATCTGTATCTGCAATGGTGACCGTCTCATCAATACATTGTTCTTTGGGTTCCTCTGACCTGAGAGTCAAAGAAGGAAAAAAATAACAAATATCAAGTTGTTGTAAAATACAGTGGAGCCCACATTTCAAGTTTTTGGTTTGATACTTTTGCTATTTCCGTGGATAAGACGGTCAATACTGGATGTCAAGATTTTCTAGCAGAACGACATTTACAGCTATAGAAAACATTTTCCCTACCCATCAGTCCTCTGCTTCTTGACTACAGGTTCATCAAGTTGCTCCTCGGAGGGCTGTGTGGGTTCATCCATTCCTCCTACAGCACCATCTGTGGGAAGAAAAGACGAAAAAACAAAACAATGTTGGAAACAAACACGGTAGGAAAAACATTATGTACAAAAAAATGTTTTCACTGATCTGTCTCCAAGAAATCTTAAGAGTCACTTCTGACGTTCAACAAACGCTACATAACCTAAACTATATGCATGTTTCAGGTCTGGTTGGATTGTAGCGCTACCTGTTTCAGTCTTGTCAGTAGCTTCATTGGTACTGCTAGCTGCTGGTTGGTCGTCTGTGCTCCCTGCTGCCATCTGCTCGCTGTCCCTCTTCCTGTCTGGCTGGCGAGCTGCAGTGTCCTACACAAATAGACAGACAACATGGTTACAAATACACATCCAAGTCTGA